>NW_024584301.1:4648-18928 GCF_018398535.1 Haplochromis burtoni
AAGAGACGCTGTACACACCATACCCCCACCTTTACAGAGAGCAGAAAGACAGGGAGCCGAGGTCATAACTTAGGCGCCGTAACAGAGAAAGAATGTGAATGTTTAGGCTTTTACTACTAGGTGGGGGCCACTAAAGGCTATAAGAGCTTGAGTAACCCTCCACCAGTTTGAGATTTGCTGTGACCCTCTTCATGCATGTCTCCCCATCATGATGGCTTATGCTCACAAGTATTGAATTGTATGGAAATAAAAGAATTGTTGATTGAGCATTTATACACCGAGTATTGTCCTTCCTTCAGCCCAAAGATTAAAAGAATTGAGAGATTTTAACATTAGCAAAGTGTGGATTTTCCTGAGTTTTCTTTCTTGTCCTTTATTGTGTTGGGCCCGCTGAGCCTTGTCCACAAACCTAAAAACGTCTTCTAAAATAGGGGAGGGTAGAAGGGTTTTCAGTTCCTGCAGAATCTGGCTAATCTTGTTCCAAAGGGCATCTATAGTAAAATGGACCTGTCCTTTCACTTAGAAGTTGCTTTTGTGCTCTCTCTAGAATCAGCTCTGCTCTGTGTTCCCTGACCGTGGATCCAAGGCGCAAACTCTTTTATCGGGTGCCAGAATGCATGATCATATGACTCCAGTTTTAGCCAAGTTACACTGGCTTCCTGTGAAATTTCGCATTGATTTTAAAACTTTTATTCACTCATAAAATCTTAAATAACACTGCCCCTAGCTGTTTAACAGAACTTTTTCATTTGTATAATCCTATAAAAGCACTAAGATCTTCTAACCAGATGCTCTTAATGCAACCTAAGTCTGGGTTGAAAACCAGAGGCGACTGTGCCTTTGCTATTGTAGCTCCTAGACTGTGGAACAACCTACCTATTGCCATTCGCTCTTCTGAGACTGTTCAGTCTTTTAAATCTTGTTTAAAGACCCATCTTTTTGCTCGGGCTTTGATGTAAGATAGTTTGATTATCATTTGGTTGGTTTCTATGTTTGTCTCGTCTTGCGTTGTATTTATCTTATTTTATTTTATTTTTTTAATTTGTGAAGCACTTTGATCAAAACTGTTGTTTTTAAATGTGCTATATGAATAAATTTTGATTGATTGATTGAAACTCTTGGGAAAAACTCTGCTTTGTCTGCATCTTAGGTTGAAACCGAGATGGTTCGTATAATCCTAGTTTCCTCCACCAATTGAAGGGTGTTCCTCCCAATGTATACAGCAATATGTGTGGTTCTTTTCTTGTCAAGTTCCTTAGACTACGATGACCTGGTTGACTGAGAACCTTCACATACATATGTCCTGATGTCTTTTAACTAATCATGCTGACGTGTTTCAGTGGAGGAATAATAAACAGGAAAATAAGCAAAAATGTACATAATTAGTATCTGATTAATATCCACTTAGTCTTTTAGTCCTTGATGAACGTACTTTTACAGAAGGCCATATGATGATATGCGCTGACACACCCAGAGTCCAGCTGTACCAACAACAAACCAACACTGCCAGCTGAACCAGTCTGACCAGGAAATGCAAAACTGTGGCTTTTCTGAAATGTGACACTCTTTATGTGACTCACTTCACCACAACCACAAAACTGTTTTTAGAGATTCCTTTAGATCTTTATAGAGGAAATGTCAACATTCAGAATACTTGGAAACAGAGTTTAACAAAGATTTTTAGTCCTGAAAATGTCATGTATGTATATCCTGAACTATAAGTATGAGGGCACAAAATGATAGATATATTTAACCAACACTGCTGTTTATTGCAGGGGTATGTAATTCCCAATATATATGTAGTATTTAAGAACCTTTAATAAATGATTGTACAAATATCCTCAGCTGATTCTGAAGTGGTCAGGTGGGAGGTGCTGTCACAGATTTTCTGTCTGTGAGAACTTATTTACACAAACTTTGTACAGATGAAAGTAACAACACTGTTACATTCAACACTGTTGAGTAAAAGAGAAAGTAGTTACATGTGACTGCTCCTGGTCACATGACGACCCCACAGCAGTTAGTGCCCCTTATTTTGATTTACAGAGTTTTATACCCGGTGCCCCTCCTGACAGTCCAACAGTGATTTGTGTCTCCAGCTGGAATCAAACCAGCAACCTTTACGCTAATCAGTACACTCTGTAGGTACAACAGTATATTTTGAGAATAATTCTTTTGACATTTTCTGTAATGTGTGTGTTTAATATTAACTGTTCTTCTTTTATTTATGTTCTCTTATTAGTGTCTATATTTGTTGGGTACAAAGACACCTTTGACTTTTAATATTATCATTTTGTCATGAGACCCTTCATTCGTCATTTATCTCGACTCTAAACACACAGACAGTCTACAAAGTCTACACATCCACCTGTGCCAGAGAATTAACTTCCTGTTGCTGTCACCTCTCTGCTACTTTCATTATGTTTGTGGTATTTGTTTGTCAAATACACGGCTCAGATCCAGTCAGCAGGGTCAGTCATATATTGCCACGACGCTGCATTAAGTCAAACAGGTCTAAGGTGTGTCCGTATTAAACAGCTGACAAGGAAATACGGGTTAGATTGTTCACTGGGGCTGTTTAGTGCAGGCAGAGACCAAACCAAGGTCAAGTTTGTTTCCTTTCTTTTTTCTATTGGCTCTCAGTGGATAATTTCCCATCCTGATGATCAGAAGAGCGTTTGAGGGTTTCAGAGATCCTTCAGAACAACAGTAAGTCTTTAAAATGACGTCTTTCAGTCTTTTAGATAATCTGACAGGTTGATGAAGTCTGTGAGCTTCAGTGGATTAACAGATTGCTCATGTTAATCCATCTGAACCAGGATTAAAGCTTCACTTTCCTGGTTACAGATGAACGTCATGTGGAGTGTGAAGCATTTGATTTACTGTTGGCTGGTTTCATCTGTGAAAACACATCATATGAAATGAATTCAAAGTGTTTTTTCATCTGAAGAACCAAAACCTGTCAGACTTTATCTGACAGAATCTAAATAAGACGAAAATCACCTCAATCACAAAGAGGATCTTTGGAGCTCTGGACTCTGTCATGATCGCTGGTTTAGCTCCCAGGGGTTTGAGTTGCCTCGTAAATTTTGTCTTTCAGTGTTTTCTGTTTGGTTTCTTGCTGCTCCTTTTCTGTAAGTTATTTTTTACTATTATGTTGATTTACAATTTTATTTTCTTTATTGTTTTGAGTAAGTTCTATTTCAGGAAATATTGAGTGTTTATTCCTTTATGATCCTTGTAGGACTGAGTTTTAGTTTTTATACACCATGTTTGGGTTTCAGTTTTACTGAAACCTGCTTTTTATTTTGTGTGTCTTCAATTTCTGATATGATTTATCAGGAGTCTCTTCTTTGTTTTATTTATTTATGTACATTTCTGAAGCATTTGTGTCACAATTTTGTCATTGAAATGCTTCAATAGAACGTTTGTGTTCATTAGTGCACCCAGGGCAGCTGTGGCTACAACTGTAGCTTGCCTCCACCAGTGTGTGAATGTGAGAGTGAGAGGCATTGTTAAGCGCTTTGGGTGCCTTGAAAAGCGCTATATAAATCCAATCCATTATCAGGTGTACTGAGGTTGCATCCTTTGGATTTCTGTAGGCTTTACCAGTCCATAGGATTCAAACAGTACAATTATGAGAAAGTTCTCTTTGGTCTGCATTTCTGTCATTCCTGCTCATGTTGCAGAAGTCACTGAAGTTATTGTTGTAGTACTTCAGTATTTAGCTAGCTCTGCTGGAGACTAACTTTTTCCTTTTTAACATTTTTTTAAACTGACGGATCTCACACTATAGCTGGGATAGCGACACTGATAAGAACTGCAGTGGGGAGAATAAATGGATGGATAGAAGTGACATATTTCAAACTAAATGTTTGAAATATGTCAGCAAATATCAGAAGAAGCAAACTGTTTCTGTGCAGTTTGCCACACTAAGGTATGTGATTTTCTCAACTGACATTTGTCAGTCCAATAGATAACGATAGGCAATATATTTGTGTAGGTAACTTTTAGGCGGAGCAAAGTAATCATGCACGAACTGATTTGCATGTTTAGAATTTATACGCTTCTTTTAAGGGACTATTTTACCTTCTTTTCTTATTTGTTTCAGTATTAGTGCACTTTTTGGATTATTCATTTATTTATTTATTTGAGATGTGCCAAATTGCACAAAAGACTTAACGTTACATCTGAGATCTTTTTTAAATGTTCGCTAGGAGAGACATTTTGATTTTTAATGTACTTTTTGTGTAATTTTGGTTTTTTTGGTCAAGTATGTACGACAGTTATAGTGGAAAAGAACCAGTTTCTCTTTGTTTCCCTCCTCACCATTGTGTTTTTTGTTTGTTTTTGTCTTTTTTAAATTTAAATAAAATGTTTTTGTTTTTTCTGAACATACTGCCTTTCTTTCTGTTCTAAGTTTGAGTAAATGAATCGCTGCATTTGGACGCACTCTGAGGGGGGTGCTGTTAAAACAACGCTATTATTTTTTTCCACTGACTGCTTCTGTTAGCTTTAACAAACATTATTATTATTATTATTATTATTATTATTATTATTATTAGCAAACTTACTCATGAGCAAATAAATAAACAAATCGCTCTTTTAAAAACGATCGGTGAAATGCTCAGCCTATTGTCGATAGTCGATAAATCCGTCTAATTGCCCCACCTTGGCACACAATCTGTTTCTCACGGAGAGAAACACAGTAAAAAATGTGTAAAGAAAAAAAAGACAGAACAGGATAGGAGAGGAAGACGGAGATTATTTTTAAAAGTAAGGACTGCTAATCAAGTGCAATTTGATAAACTAGCACTATCTTACTTAAGTTTACTTTCTCAACAATTTCATACCTAATCTTGCATTTCTTTCTTTCTTATTAGTTAATAACAGACGGCTTAATATCCTTGGATGGAACAATCTATCAGATAACTAATGACTCACTAAAAAAAAGGTTTTCTCTCATCTTTCATCTTTGCGTGAATTTCCAACATCTATGAATGATCAAGTTTCTTTGTTACTGTCATCAAGAAGTTACTCCGCAGTTTGACAGCATCACATTAGTAATTAAAAACCCAATGATTTAAACCACTTGAGCCCAAATCAGCCTAATATAACTACTAAAAATAATACGAACCAGATAAAATGTATCTCAGGTCCACTTTTGATTCATGACCCAAAGACGCTAGTCACCGGACCGGCCACAGTTTTCTCCTGAACGATAGGTGTCACCAGTCAGATAACAACTTGGCATCAGCGCTTTTATTCAAATAGAAAAAGTCGAGACAGGAAGCTAATAATTCAGTTTTTGTTTTGTTTTTTGTTTCTTTTAATTTCTGGAGAGCTTCTCAAGGTTTTTCAGCATCTCCATGGCTATAATATTTTACTGACAAAATATATAATTGAAAATTGGCCTTAAAACTGAAACGATTGTATACTCCCACGGATGTGCGTCATCATGTGGCGTCCGCTAGGGTTTGACAAGAAGCGTTAGCTAGCTAGGCTACGGAAATGTCACACCGAACATTTACTTCGTTCTGCTTGATTTTCCTGTTTGTTAACCTCTTCGTGTTTGTCTCGACAGGTAAGATTTAACTACGAGAAACCAAATTCATTTTCACTTTGAAATAAAAAGTAAGATGGAGTATGAATCATTTTATGTAACCCGGTAACGAGTTACAGTACGACATTCAGCTTTCAGATTCCAACTGGAAAAATCCCCAATAATCCTGAATTCACCATCCAAGATGGCAGCAGTGCCTGTAAACATTAGCAAAAGTTTAAAATTAAAACTCTTGTTACAGTTACCTCAGAGATCTGATGAAGGTCATACTGCGACGTCTCTCCTGAGCTAACTTCCTTCCAGCACAATTGGTCAGAAAAGAAAGGAAAACACTATTTATGTTGCTTGTAGCTAAGTAGAGTCCATAGATGTGGATGGACACTAACTACCTGTTACATGCTGGAGGCCCACCGATTTATTATTCTGCTAATTATCCATCTGTAACTAGCCATACAGCACAATGCTAACACAATACCACAAAACTGACCGTAAATGATACAAGTTTGATACAAGTTTTAGTTTTTATACTGTTTGTTTGCACTGCTGCCATGTTGGACTTGGAGTTGAGGTTGGAGAACTTTCTCAGACTTTGTGAATTTAAAGTACAAAATAAGGCTGTTCTATTTGAAAGTAATTTTGACTAAGAAGCAGGAATTTCTGACTTCCCATTTCAGATGGAAGAGGCTACTGATCCGTACTGCTACTATTTTATATTTGCGAGTTGTTAAATACAGTGCAAAGGGGCTCCTGTGCTGCAGAGTTCAGCATACCGAGGGTATCTTTTAAATATTATATTTTAGTTTACCTCTGAACTAGGATTATTCTAATACGTGACCAATTTGGTCGCACATGTCTAAAGTCTCAAATCTCTGCAACTCTGAAAGTCTCCGTGTGGTCAACAACAAACACACATTTTGCCCATATCGTGGTCTAAACTAATAAGACATAGTCAGGACCGGGACCTCCCTGATTGGCTGTGGTCCAGATATTCCTGTCGGCCTACGTGTATGTACGTTTGAAAGTGCAGACAGATAGACAGAGGTGAGTAGCAGGGGTGGGTTTCAATATTCAATAACGTGATATTGATTCATTAAATCCTGAATCGATTTTTAAATATAAATGTATTTTGCCAGAAACGCCAGGAGCTCACAAACCATTTTAGCAACCACCATATAGTTAAAACAACAAATGAGATTTTTTTTTGAGTTACTGTAAAGTATGTCGCAAATCCTGGTGCACGTACAGCAGCACCAGGTCGCAAACCACGAGATGGAGTTTCTATGCGAAAAATATTATTTTTTATACTTTATTTTCTCTTGCATAAAGTTAAGAGCATGTATAGTGAGAAGACAACACTACTATATTTGCCACAGGCTATTTAACCCTTTAAGACCTACCATAGAACCAAGTCCGCCAGAGCTTATCTTTATGTTTTTACATGCTGTAGTGCCATTTGTGGGAGCATTTCAAGTTTCCATATATCAATACAACCGGTATAGCCCAAATTTTAATAATATGTATGCATTAAGTCCATAGTAACTACATAAATTGCAAAAAACTGTAGAGCAATAAACTACAAAAAAAAATTGTTTTTTTTTTACATATATTTCTAGTTAGAAAAATTTAAGAGGCTTATCCCTCAAAACTAAATACAAAAAAGTTGCACAGAATAGTTTCCAACCACAAGAAATTTATTTTGAGTGTCTTCATAGTTTTGTTTTTGAGATGCACTAATTTTTATATACTGCAGGAAAAATGAAAATATAATAATGCATCAAAATAAACTATTTCCAACAGTGTAATTGGAGTTCTAAGCATCCCAGAAACAATACAGAAAAGCATAAAGTCAAACATGACTTTTAAAAATACCAACATAGGCTTAAAAGGCCCTTTCGCGTAAATGACGTCACTTCCGGTTTTGGGCAGGTAATGGCGGACATGCGATAGTTCGCGCTGACGTATATGCCAACATAGGAAGTGTTATGAACATCGGCAAAGTGTGTTTCTGGAATATTATGTTTTTGTTGCTGCAAGTGCTTCTTATGCAATTTTTGCAAAGCTTTATGTGGAAGGAAACCGTGACCTAGGACAAGCTAATGGCATAAGATGTAAGTACAACTCCTCCGGTTTCGCATGCAAAAAAAATTATTTCGCTAGCTTACGTGGTTCCAGTTCTACAGGGATTTAAAAATAATTAGGTAAAACGGAGTGTGCCTGCTCCGACCAGTTTTAAAGGGTTAATTATGTATTTTATGTAATAATTTATAAAATTTGAAACGATAGAAGACAAATGGCACGATAGACACTTTTCTATCGTCCACACGATATATATCATCATATCGCCCAGCACTATTTCTGTCTGAGGAAATCGAATTGAATCGGGACCTTGTGAATCAGAATCAAATCGATTATAGAAATCAGTGATGATACCCAGCCCTTTGTTAGTGGCCTACACCCGTCAGAATTGGATGTAGCTGTGGGTAATGAGAAAAGATGAAAAGAACAATTGATAACCTTTCTGATAAGTTAAGGCCTGATCGTTTGAAATTCATAGCCAGTGCTATGATATGGAGCCATCAACCTCTCAGGTTATGTCAAACACTGGCCCGGAGACGGCATCAGATAAGGAGCCATATTTGATTGACTCCGAGCCTGAGCCCACTGAAAGTAAAAGGAGGAAAATATATATATGATAATAATAATTAAAAAAATAGAATTTCAAAGAGAGTGGCTTGACCAGTTTCCCTCGCTAAGATACAGTAAAGCTGACAACCTGATGACCTGCATTTACTGTTGGGAGTGTGGAAAGACCATGGCCAGCAATACTGCATTTGTGACTGGTGCTAATATGTTTCGAAATGAAATGCTGAAAATGCGCAGTGTGCCCAGAAAATGCATTATATACTGTGATAAATGCACTGCCCAAGTGTCCCCTCTCCCCATTGCCTTTCAGCGGCAGGCAGCAGTAAACAGGTCGTCAGAGGAGATGATGATTAAGTTTAACATTGTGAACAATATTGCCAAAGAGTGCCAAAGCACTTTAAGCACAATCACTTTTTCAGTAACTTATTTTTCTTGTAGAACTGTGCTCCAAATAAAGAACTTTGTGTTAACAAGATTGTTAGTTAATCATTTACAAATCAATATTGTCTGTATGGACAGCAATTTCTGCCCAAATAAGTGAAATGTAAAACTGCAGTGTTAAGCGATGCGGTTGAAAAAAATTGGATGCACCTAACTTTTGTGCTGGTGCGCATTTAAGAAAAGAAAGGAAAAAAGTGCACCAGTGCAGCCGTGGCAACAGGTTGCCCTGCTCTGAGTAGAGGCAGCTGTTGCAGCAAAGCAGTGGCATCTGGAGGTGCCACTCTAATGCTGCTTTTATGCTTCAGTGCAGTAATATGAAGGCAGACGGACGGCTCATCTACCTGCACAGTGTTTGATGTTGATGGAGGCAGTGTATGTGGTACAACCGGTCTGTGGGCAAATCTTCCTTGTGCTGTTTGTTGATCTTCAGCCAATTGGAGAGAAGAGTGAAGTTATAACACACAAAGAGCTAAAGTCACAGCCATTGTTACAACAATGAGTGTTCACTGCAGCCACTCTGTGCTTTCCATGCTGTTTTTTTATATCTCTAATTTTTTGCACTTCACCTGTTCCTGATGAACTCTAGTGTAGCCCCACAGGCCATTCTGATCCACTGACATGCAGTTGGGATTTTGAAGAACTACACAGGAGCATGTTTCCGTCCTTATCCATTTGCTCTCCAAACAGACACATGTACATTTGTGGGACCCGAAGTTACACTTAGAATTAAGTTTCACTCAGCAGCAGCAACCAGCTGCCACAGCCACAGTCTGAGCTGCTCCTCCTGCATTTCTAGCTCTACCTGTTCCTATAGCAGAATCTGTGTGGCAGTCACTTGGAAGCCTCTTTGGGCTGCTTTTACCTTTGTTGTGCACTGTGTGTTAAAGCCCAAACACTAACAGAAAGATGTGGTGGGACTGTAGCTTAAAGTTTCTCCTTCATGAGTAAACTGAGATCTCAGACCATGTTATGGAGTAATGCAGTAATGTAATTTAACTACAACTGTAACTAATTACAGTTTCCAGCAAGTAATAAAAAATGCAAAAAAGAAGATGTAAAAAAATAACTATTTTAATAATATCCCCAATACTTCTGTGAAGGTGACACAAGGCTGGGTGGAGTCTGTGTGCACCTAACATGTTGGTGTGATCAGATCTCACAGTGACAAAGAAGTGTAATGTGTGTGTCAGTGTGATGTGTTGTAGTTTCAGGAGTCAGTATACAGCCAAGGGCGGATCTACAGAGGTGGCATGGAGTGGCATGTGGCACCCTATAAGGATTTCTTGCCACACCTAGCAGTTTTGTAGATGACAAAAAAAGCATTGGCTACATTTTAAGTTATATTACACAATGTAAAAGCTGCATATGTGTAAAGAGATTACTTTGATTTTGCCAGCTCATTTGATTTCCATGCCACCCTAAGAAGCTTCCTGGTTAAGATTTCATTACATCCAGCCCTGTGTACAGATGCAAAGCTTTTAGTTCAGTGTATACAAACAGCTGTAGCTCCATAAAGGCAGCATGCAGAGACTCACAGTGTCTTATAATGAGAGGCTGCTTTCTCTCACACATTATGTTCACTTATTATCAGTGTGTGTGTTACTCCTCACGCTGTTGAAGTGAACAGTTGTACTTTGACCTTTAGCCTCTCTGCTCTGTGTTGTTTCCTCTTACAGACCAGAAGAACATCACAGCTCAGTCTGGAAAGATTGTCACTCTGCCATGTCGAGCACCAAACAACAACATCATAAGTGTAGAGTGGAGCAGAGCTGACCTGGGAGATGAATATGTGCTTTTGTACCGGAATAATAAGATGGATCCAGTCAACCAGCATCCATCTTTTAAGAACCGGGTGGATCTGCAGGACAGACAGATGAAGGATGGAGACGTGTCTTTGATTCTGAACAATGTGACGATGAATGATACTGGAACATACGAGTGTCGTGTCATCCAAGAAGAGAGAGAAGGTTTGAAGCTCATCAACACCACCTATGTTCATGTTGTTCCTCCAGGTGAGTGAGTAGAGTTGAGTGTGTGTGTGTGATCAGAGGTGAAGCTGCTTCCTGGTTGTTGATGTTTGTTTCTAAAGATGTTGTTGATGAGACTTTGTAGAAAGCAGCTGGTCTGAGTGATGTGATCAGAGTGCAGTAGATAATGTCTGACAGCAGTTTGAAGAGGAAATGGATTCTGTTCTGTTCTTCACTCATCACCTACCTGACAGCTGACACCTCACACCTGTTTCTCACCTGCAGGTCAGACAGGAGGAGACACAGAGGATGGATCTGTTGGACTGATCGTCGGTCTGTCAGTTGTTGTTGTTGCTGTTGTTGTTGTTGTTGTTGTTTTAGTTTTATGGTCTGTGAAATGCAGAAACCATACAAAAGGACAAAGTCCATCTCCGTATTCAGATCAGCATCTCTGCGAACAGACCTCTTAACAGCTGAAAGCTGGGTGCCAGGCTGATGTTCCTACTTCTCAGCGTCATCATTGATCTCAGCGGAGTGGAATGATCTCATCATCCAACAGACAAACGTCAGACATGCAGAATTTAGTTTGATTTTTAAATTTCTCTGAATATCCTCAGACCTGTTCAGACTATGTTGGCGTGTCTTTGTGCAAACACCACAATGTTTGCTCATCTTCAGTGTTGAATGGAGAAAATGTGCTTTAAATCAACTCATTTATTCAGTGTACTGCATGATATGGTATCCGAAAGTGTATTTGTTGTAGCCTCAGGTTGGTCACTCATTTCATTTCAACAGTTTACATTATTTAAAAAATATCTGTTACATTTCTGCCTTAACCTCCTAAGACCCGAGCTCTTTCATGGCTTGCATTTTTAATTTCTCTTTGATAATTGGGCATATTGGGACCTGATGAATGTAAAAAATAAATAATTGCCAGAGTTTTTTTTTTAAAACCTGATTTTTGTTTCTGAAAGAAATGAGATCCACATTCGTTTTACATTTCGATAGAGCAGTGGCAGTATAATGTCCTTGTGCTTGTAGAGCATTTTGTATTTTGGTCTAAATAACCCAAAATGTGATGTTCACACATGTGGACGCCAGGTCCTAGGAGGTTTATGTACGTGGAACAGCCAAGACTTCAGATTTTAGACAAGAAAAAGTTAACTCCTGAAATAAGATTTTTGAAAAGGCAAAAATTATTTCAGTGGTACTCTACACAAAATAGTCTGTTTTATTTCATGCAAAATGTTATAATGTTACTGTTATAATGAACAGCTTTGGTTATAGTTTGTTTCCTATCAGGTTCAGCAGATGTTTGTTAGATCAAACTTGTGGTTTGAACCACACAAACTGATCCTCAGCTGTTACAGTATAATTACTGACCAACTGAAAGCACAAACACTGTAGGTGTTGATCAGTGAGTGCAGATAAATTATTGTGGATTATAGACAATCATTAATCTCATCAGGAGCTATTCATTGGATTGAATGACTGAATGCTATTACACTGATGTTAAACCAAAGACATCCATTTATCTATGTAGCTGAGGAGTCGGATCATCTGACCTGTAAAGCTTTGTTTCACTTTTCCTTCCATGAAGGACTTTTCAGTCTGTTTGTTACTTCAGTTTGAATAAGTAAAGTCTGTCCATATGATGAATATGTTTATTATTCAAGTTTTACATGCATTGCTGCTTGTTTGTTTTCTTTTTGTTTCTGTATAAAACTAAATATGTGTTTAACTGCTTTGAAGAAAAATACTCTGTATACTGTGATGACTCCACATGCATTTAAATAAACTTCAACAAATTCCAATCGACTACATTTACTTTATTATTCTCATACTTTCAATCTTGTCTCAAAATGCTGCTTTTTTGTGAGCTTAGACCAAACCTGTTTCTATGCACAGGTGCATGCACTGGTCACTTTTACCACAATCACAACTATAGCTGAGCAATCAAATGTTAGACTGAATTTATGAGCAAATCATAAACACAATTGTCTCACCTTGATCTCTGGTGTCTCATCATCTCCACCATTAATTCATGTCTAAAGATAATCTTCTGTAGCTACCATTTGTCTTTAAATTAGAAATTAAAAGTACAAAATCTATGACTCTGACTCTATGACACTGTCCAATGAGCTGGATTGGAGCCTGCTGAGCTGATTCTGGAACCCCTTGACATCCAAATAGACTTTATCTATTGCTGCTATAATGGGATTTTTGCTTGAGCAGCAGTTCTCATTAACAGTGTTTTCAAAATGATTAATTAAAGGAACTGCAGTTTGTGGTGTGCGTGTCAAAATAATCTCATTGTGCATATTTTTGCATGAAATTAAAAGTGAGTTACCCGCCATTGTCTGTGAACCAATAGAAAGCTGGTGCTCAGAGGAAGAGGGCGGGCTTTACTTGGTGTCAGTGAGAGAAATGAAAAAAAAGCTCAAATGAGTGAGAAGGACGATGAAGGAAACATCTGTGCTGTGTCTGCTCTGTAAGTAGAATCTCTGTGTTTGTTTGAATTCTTGTACTTTGACTGTCGGAGGAGAAGACATGAAAAACAAATCAGGCTGAATTCAAGTTCAAACACCACGAGGACCAACTGCAGGTCTGAACTGACTCTTTATCTTTGCTCAGGAGTCGAGGAAACACAGCAGGCAGTGAAAAGCTCAAATCATTCACTCATTATATCAACACAGCTGCACAGTGGACACATGACTTCACTGGGTTATTTAAATGCAGTGGATATTTCATATATATTTACAGAAAGTCAGTACACATATAAATAAAGGTTACTTCAAGAGTTGTTTTATATAAAATTTCAAACTGAGTAAGAGGACAATGAAGCATTGAAATTTTAGATATAAATATAAGAAGAGTTGTTTAAAAAACAACAAACAAAAAACAATAAAAATAATTAGAATTTATATCTAACAGTACAGGTTTCACAGAGGTGCAGTGGTTAGTGTCTGGTGGTTTCCTGCAACAGTCCAAAGACTTGTTTGGTTAATGATACTAAACTGGCCGTACGTGTGAATGTCAGTAATTTTAAAACAGTGGATTTAGACTCCAGCTCCGTCTCATCCCTGAGTTAGATTATTAATTAAAATGATGGATGTGAGAGCTTTCACCTGTTTTTTTAGCATCAAATTCCCTTTTGTTGTTCAAACTTTTTAAAAGTGTTTTAGACTATGAGTCTAATCTTCAAACAGAACCACACAACATTTTATTTTGAAATCCGTCAAACACATATTTAACTTTCATGGCTGGCTTGGAACAATCACAATATAAACGTTATTTATTTGTGGAAGGAAACAAACTCTAGGTGTTCTGGTACTATGAAGTAGGTCAGACAGAAAAAACTCCACACCAAAGGACCTCAGCAAGTGTGTGGATTCAAATCCAATACAGTGTTGCGAGGCAGCAGTGCTAACCGCTCTCCCCCCTTGATTGTATCATCAAATTGAAAATGAGCAGATATACTAGAGAGATGAGTTTGTGTGTTTGTCAGCTGTTTGTGTGGAGTTGTTCTTTATGTTCACCTCAAATCAACCTGAGTGTCAATTCTCTTTAGTTCTGATCTCACTGCTGAGCTGCACAACAAACCAAGGTCAGTAACCTTCTTCTGTCACAGTTTAAACCTGAGAAATGCTCACTGATATGACCTGA
>NW_024584302.1:0-18910 GCF_018398535.1 Haplochromis burtoni
GATAGTCGGAGCGGAGCGGTCAGGAAGGCGTCTGGACGTAGCCCCGCCATCTTGTATATGGCGCGGCCCCGCCTACTGTTGGTGTTTTTGGAACATTTTCAATGGAATTGTCTCACAAATAATATGGATGTAAGTTAAAAGCTGCCCAAGAAATTAGATTGTAGTATTCTGATGTTGTGTGTCTTTGTGTTGCACCATTCATAGAGTGCCTATTATTCTGATGGTCAGAGGTTTTCTGAGTTGGGGTTTCTGTTCAGGTTTTACAATATTTTAGTGCTTGAAGTTGTGATTCTTGTGAATTCTGGCGTTGGTTTCCTTTTGTGTTCCTGCCTTGATTGTTTTCTTTTTGGTTTCAGTTTTGTGACATTATTACCTTTTGTTTTTCATCTTTCATTTATTATCATGTGCCTCCCTGGTGTTTCCTTGAGTGGGATTTTGTCTCTTCTCTGTATTCAGCTGGGCTTGCTTCTTATTTCCTGTTTTACTTTGATTGATTGATTGATTGATAGTGTCTCTTGTGTCTTGCACTGAGTTTTACTTTCTCCCTTGTGACTCTCTTACGCTCAGCTT
Source organism: Haplochromis burtoni (assembly GCF_018398535.1). Classification (NCBI taxonomy): domain Eukaryota; kingdom Metazoa; phylum Chordata; class Actinopteri; order Cichliformes; family Cichlidae; genus Haplochromis; species Haplochromis burtoni. Next base: position 571 of record NW_024584302.1, read on the forward strand.
TGCCTCATTCTCCAACCTGTCTCCACTTCCCTAATTGGCCCTCTGTGTGGGTTTGTGTGTGCGTTTTTTCCCTCTGTCCTTTGTTTCATCGGTCTGTTCAGCACCAACCTGCCACCTCCTCGCGTCTCGGAGTATTTTGGCCGTGTGTTTGGGGGCTTGGGGGTTTTTTTTGGAGATCAGTTATTAGACAGTTATAGACATATAGGTCCTCAGCCAACTAGGCATTAAACATGTTCTGCTATGAAGTTCGACATTTTAACATGGGAGTCTTTCAGTCTATGGGGGCTCGGTTTTGGAGCTACCCTTAAAATGTATTTGGTGAATTTTTGGCACTGACACAGGCAGATTTGGCATTCCTTTGATTGCTGTCTTTTGAAATAAAACATACCAGTTGATTCTTATTGAATCAACTGGTATGTGAAAAAAAAACTGTGCTGTTTTAATCTTCATGCCAGTCTCTGGCTCTTGACTCTGTTCTGCAGATATATTTATATATGTATCTCATCTCAGGAAGAGGTCAATAGACTGGCCCAGGAAAAGCATTATTAACCAGGTAATTGCTGGATAATTGGATAACTGTTTGTTGGCACTTCACCAGTGTGTGTTATTGCCTGCCCACCAACATGATTAATGAGTCCATAATTCATATTCTCTGTAATTATGTCCTTTCAGCTCATTCAGCCCATGTTATTACTGTTCTGTTAATGGTGGTGTCTCAGTGGTGTTTATGTGGAAATTCTTGCTCAGAACAAAGGAAAACTTGTAAAAGCATGGCCTGGTGAATCTCTCCTGTAGCATAGTCACAGCGTCTGCACTCAAGCAAAGTCAAATACAGATCCATCAAAATGTAACAGCCTCACTGGCTGATGCGATGCATGGAAAGAAAATAGGATGAATAAAGTTGTATTAGTCTTCATTGATTGTTCTGTAATAAGTCAGCATAAATCTTAACATGAGTCCAAGGGCCGGCTGTCGGAGGCTCTTGTTTATAGTCTGTACAATTTCTAATTTATGCATTTAGTGACGTGGAATTAATTGGACCTCAAAATATATAATTTTTACAAGCAGCCCACAGCTTATCTTGGAGGACACTGTAATAAGCTAAGCCCATCCATTTGTAAAGAGTGAAAAATGACTCATTTTCAGCATTTACATCTGCAGTGTAGGGGCTCAATTAGAGCTACATTTGTGTTTTCTCCTCTCTTGCTTGCTGTGCATACAAGGGATTCAACTTCTGACTTTTATGATAGAATATTGTAGTTTTAATTTGCTAATGATGACTATCACAAAACACCCAGCCTAATGTCACCACAGTGGACTTCAAGTAGGTTTTGTCAACAATAATAAGAGTTATAGCTCACTAGCTAGATGACTTGTAAGGCATTTCTTTCTATGCTTTGGCCACTTTCTTTTTATTTAGCAAGAACAATGCATGTTAACATGAATATTAATGGACATCAATGTAAGAAAATATGACATGTACATTTTACAGCAATAGACAGTTTTGTAATATTTTACAAAAGACACAGATATGGAAGAAAACACACATAATCAATACAAAAAGATCATAACAAAATAAGTCAAATATGATCACACATCTAGTTTTTCATCATCAGCCATGACTTGTCTTTACTGATGGCACATGTTATGGTTTCCCTCCCAGCGCTCTCTAGTGGTGGCCCTGAACCAAGCAGTCAGTCTTTTAATTAATAAATTCATGTCAAGGAAGTGGGATTCATGTAAAACCCTACAGATATATATAAAACAAAGGCACAATCATTATTTTTTAATGATCAGTGTTTTTCCAGAACGCTGCAGTGAAATGACTCGTTTAACTTGTTTTGGCAATTTTCTAAGAGACACTTTTCCAAATCATGTAATGCTTATTCAAAAAGAAACCTGTCAACACTTCATCCATTAGTACATGTTCATCTCTGAACTTACCCTAACCTCCTGCACAGCTCAAGCTCTCTATCTAGCCAATCAGTACAAGTCCTTTTGGCCTTCCTTACTCCCCAGCTTCACATACAGCTGACTATAAGCAATTTGCTTTGCTTCTCCCACCTGTATTATTCATATGCCTAGCCTTCCAGTACTCTTGTGTACTTTTTCATCTCCCTGACTGTCCCACTTTTCCTTTGCTGATATTTTCCTTTAAATATCTTCATGTATGTCCTTATTCCAGAGTCTTTGTCTTCTTTCGTCTGTTCAGAGGATGTGTCAAACCCCTTCTTGGCAGTTTCCCCCAGTCCTTACTTCAGCCGCACTTTTCAGTTATCAGGTAACTCTTCCCTCCTATGCAGAGCCCACCTCAACCCCTTCAGTGCAACATTCTTCCTTCCTTAACGTCCACCATTAAATCCTCGTCTCTTTACTTCACTTTATTCTCTCTTTGATGAATCAAGTGAATTCTGGTCCGGATCAATCCGGAATGGAAATCGTTCTTTATGTTTTTATTTGCCTCTCATACATAATTACCAAATCAAAGATTATGACATCTACTCAGGAGTGAAGGCATTATTTACAGTTGCCACAGAACTGTGAGAAAGTTTTGACACTAGAAGTTTAACATACCTCACCGTGGGTGTGTGTTTGCACTGATATGAACTGTATTCCCCTTCCAAAGCTTAGAGGAGGCAGGCCTCACTGTGGCAATCCTGTAATAAGTGCATCTTAATATAACTCATGATTGGAGAGCTATATTCTGCTACAGTGATGAGTAAGAGAAGTACAGAGTATGATTCACTGAGATCCAGCATCCAGCCCACCTGTCACAACTCCACCTGCTTCCACTGAGGAGATTGACTTAAGTAACACGACCATTTGCCTGGATTTTGGTGTTTGTAGCTATTTTACTAAACTTGGACTCTGGGTTCTGGGAGAGTGGAGGCTGCATGTTCTCTGAGCCCGTAACACACCTTGTCTAATTCTTACTTGTAGGTGGTGACCATGCACACCTTTCTTGTGGATTATGTTAATGTGCTGTTGAAAACGGAATCAAAGCATTGTCACATAATCTATATTTATTATAGTGAGAATATTTTACCATTAAACAACAACATCCATATCTGCATAGTACAGTGACAAGAGTGTACTGTCTGGGTTAACTTTTATTTAAACTATGGTTGTGCGCATTACTGATTCCCCATTATACATTGTCTGTATATTTGTCTATTGCACAGTTAAATCCTGCATCTGCAGCATCAAGATAGAGCTTTACCATTCTGAGGTGGCATTATAAACCTTTCTGAATCTTGATAAATAAAAATGTAAAGTAATTTGGAGATCGTGAACCCAGCATCCTCTGGGATAAAGTGGAGAGGGATCATCCAGCTTGTGAGCACACAGTTTAGAACCCTGGACATAAGGGTACATGCATAAATGTCCTTTTCGGCTTTATTGCTTTTTTCAGCAAACTACATTCTGCACATCTTCTAGCACAGCACCATAGGAAAAGATGGGAGTGCTGGCAGTCCGAACTTGTCACTTTACTGGAAATATTCCTGCATATTATGAAATAAGTAAAACAAAAACCTCTACTAATGCCATGCCTCTACTGCCATACTCAGGTTCCTAAATGCTTACCGAGAGCTGAATAAGAAGAAATAAAGATCTTTATGTCAATCTGAATCTGATGCTAGCCACATGTTAGCATCAGATTCAGATTCCACATTCTTTTGGAAACAAGACAGAGAATAAAGATGTTCTGATTGGTTTCCTGTCACAAGTGAAAGGTTTGAACAGCAGGTTTGTGGGGCTTCTGTGCTCACAGCCACAGCTGTGTGAGTGAGGTGACTACATTAGGAATATCCTCTCACTTTGAAATCATATAGACAATCCATCCTTTTCCCAAACTGCTTATCCAACTTAAGGTTGAAGGGATGATGGAGCCCATTCAAGAGTCTCGTTGTGAGAGGTTGGCATCATCCTGGAGACGGAAATGCTCCAATTAACCAGGTTATCTTAACCTCGTTGCAATGACGTGCAAGTACGAACTGCTGATTATGTAGCTGCAGCTTCCAGTAAAAAACACTGTCAGAAATAGAACATTTACAGGAGTCTGAAGCCTGTTTGTGGCCAAAAGTTACTGCTATATATCTGACACCTAATGAATAACAGTATGTAAATAACAAAATAAATAAATGAGAAGACATATAACATCCACTTTAAAGAATAAATACCCAGGAGTTAAGTTTTAAAAAGAACTTTATTTTCACTTTTAAAACAAATCAAGAAACGATGCATAGCATACTGCAGGATGTAGGACACCTGGCTGAGCCATCAAGGTTGAAAATAAATGAGATGCTAGATGCTAGCACAAAAGACAGGCCTTTTCCAAACACCTCTGCCACATTTGACAGTGCCGGTCGATGCAACCCAACACAGACGAGCCAAGAATGAGACAGCAAACTGTGGCACGAGCCAACCAGACCACTCAAATCTGTTTGAGGGCCCCTCAGCAGCGACGCCTCCTCGTTGCTCTCTAAGGACTCAACTGTCTGTGCAAATGAACAGTGCTGTGAGCACCTGTCCTCCCGCCAAACTACTCTCAGGAAACCCTGAGTAGCAGAGACAAAGGAGCTCCGCTGAGGACAGAGCAAACTCTTCATTAGCTCGTAATTGCATGGATAACTCTTTTCATGCGCCATCTTCCAATGTGCTCTTACCATCCCTGATGAGACTGCGAGGTAAGTAATTTTTCACTTTTACTCTGAAACACAGTGGAACTAATGAAAAAGATAAATGCAGGGGAAGAAAACATTGTTTAAGGCTTTAATTTAAACTAATTGCAGCACAGAGATGTTGTTTATTCCCTAAATTCCAAATGCAGATTGAACTTGGGCTTTTTTGGTGCCGTCTACAAAGTGAAGGTCATATCTATTGTTAGAGTAAGAGTTACTTAACAGTGTGTTCTTAAGGCCAAACTACATTATGAGTGTGCAGTGTCCCTCAGTTTGCCGGTTAGTTCAGTATGTCGGGTTTAAAAACACCAGGGCGACAGTCAGTAACTTGAATTTCCTGGATGGCTGATCTCATGATGGCTAGTTGGGGTATTTTGAAAGACACATTTTAAAGACATTCAAAACTTAAACTAGCGGTTAATACAGGACATTCATGGAGAGCCTCGTTTTAGAAAAAGAGACAAAGAAACCAATTTCTTCACTTTGATATTTTGTGTTTTTTATTGTCATGAAATCACAGTATTCTTCCTGTGGGTTCAAGTATAATAAATGGCTTCCACACTGCATATGTCTCTTTTTTAACCGCAGCCAACTTGTTTGGTTCAAATATTAGTTTTGCCTTGTAGAGAATCGCTTCCATTGTTCAGAAGCTGAAACCTTTGGCTTTGGGGTGAAACAAAGTGAACAAAATGTATTCTTGGTAAGTGCTTCCCAGCTTCAAACACAACTCGAAGTTCAGTGAACACCTCCTGCTTTGTGCTTTCACTTCAGCTTATACAAAGAAATGTCATAGACGGCTGCCCTGGACACTGGTTATTTCTGTAGGAGTAGTGCTTATTTCAGCTTTAGTTCCTATAGCAACTTATTAGTATGTAGGCATGCCAGCAAAGCAGATGACTGTAAATCACAGAGCTTTTCTAGCCTGTGTTATGTATGTGTATGCTACTTTGAAAAGATCTGTTTGTTGAATTATAACTATATGGTCTCATATATACCTGCACAGCCTGACAGGATGTTATTGTGTAGCACCACATTTGGCTTCCTTCTGAAGTCTTGGTGAATAAATATGTGGTATGTTGTGTTTTGGTTGGTGAGCCCACCACCTTATATTCTTGTATATTACAGTGTGTCTTCTGTACTTGGATCTGTTAAAAGGGAGGTTTTCCTTTCCGCTGTCGCCAAGTGCTTGACCTGAATTGAATACAGATATTTAGGGTCTGCAGAAGATGACTTCTAATTCTGTTGCATTTTCTAAAACGTATTTTCTCAAAAAGTAGTGTTTTCAGGTTTCTTATTGTGTTTTTTGTTTTGTTTTCCCCAATTTCGTGCTTTCTGAAATGATGTCGATTTTTGCATCTCTGGTCCACAATACAAATATCACTACGCTTGACTCAGTTGGCACAGAGTTTTATTACTTACTTACAAAAACAACATATTGGACCATTTGTGTTTGCACGCATCAGTACTAGAACTGTTGGCCTGTGAGTTTGTCCATAATTGTAAACTTACTGGAGTGAAGATTGTGAGTTTAAAAGTGAAATTAACAATGTTACTTTTTGCCTCCATCACACAGCTTTGCAGGCGAGATGAAACCTGAAGTGAAGAAGCAGCAAGTGAGGAAAACTTGGAGTCTGTACTTGCTCGCTTTTTCTCTAACCTTCAACGCATATATAAATGTGCAAACTCATACGCTCACCCACACAGTCACATAGACACAAACACAGGTACACACACGCAAAATGAACACACACACACACACACACACAGTCTTACCCAACTCCACTCTGCTCATGTGTGAAATGAGCAAGGGTCTTATCTCTTGGAAACACACCACTGAGCCAGAGGAGGAGAGAGAGGGAGACACACTGCGGGAGAGGAGGGAGGAGAGAAAGAAAGAAGGAGGTGGGGGGTGAGAACAAGAGGGAGAGAGAGAGAAAGAAAGGGGGAGAGAGGTGTCACATGGTGTGCATGCTGATGACTGTGGACTTGGGATTCTTCTGCAGGTCTGAGGATGAGCCAATCAACCTTCTGTCCCCCTATTACACCCCTTTACTGACCTCAGCAAGCTGGCACCACACCCTCCACACATGCACACTCTCCTCTAATTATCATATAAAATGAGTCCAAGCTGAAGTATTACTATTAAGAGAAGAGCACCCTATTGAAAGAGCCGTCAGTTACTGTGCTCTCCAAAATTAGGCTGAAGAAAGCTTTTCTTCAAAGAAACGTTGGTTTCTGAAATATTATTAATAGTATTTAAATGCAAACGTGTGGTTCAGAGAGATTGAGGTAGAATCTGAGAAGGGTCAGGTGAGAGTCAGTTTGTCCCTATAGGTACAATTCCCCTAAGTTTACTGCATAAAACTAATTACTTGAGTCCAGTGCTACTGTGTGTACCTTTCTGAGGCCAGAAAATCTAAATGTGTCCAAGCGCTTGCATTAATGCATGCTTCAAAACAGGTGAATGTGCAGATGGTCAGAGTCAGAGCTTCTCAGTTCAGACCTGCCTTCGTTCTCCTTATCTGTGGTGGGGGTAGAGGCAGGTGAGGGGCACATTTTCAAGTGTGTGTATGAATGAAACACTTTTTAAAACATTTATTTTTTTTGTTGCCAGAGATCTTAAACTAGTCACCATAATCCAACAGGGAAGCTGGGGAGCTGGGCAGGAGTTTTGTATGAAAATGACCAATTTTAAAATACATAAGCAAGACCTCACTTAACTGTTGTTGGTTATTATTCACATTCTGTCATAATGTTCTTTTAGTGGGCTCTTTTTATTTTAGGGTTTGCTTAGATGCCATCACTCCCTGGGTCGTTGTCGTGTTTTCAGTTTTGTTCATGTTCAGTTTATTTTGCCACTTCCATGTTCTCACTTCCTGCTTTTCCTGTGTCAGCTCGTCTCGTGTCATTAGCCAGATTATGTTCAGCTGTGTACTCACCGGTCTCTCATTATCATCCTCATCAGTCTGTGTATTTAACCCCTCTGTTTCTACTCATTCACTGTCGTGTCATTGATGTTGATGTCGTCTCTCAGTTCAGTCAGTCAGTCAGTCAGTCAGCCAGCCATCCATCCAGTCTTTCAGCCAGTCAGTCCTTTGTTCCTTCCCTGTTCATCCACGATTCATAATAAACCATCTTCAGTTCTTCACTATCCACGAGTCCTGCGTTTGGGTCACTTCCTCGCCTCCACACACGACACTCCTGACAGACCGCAGTGTGGTCACAAGATGAAAACTGTGCACAAGCAGGATTTCTTTAAGAATCCATCAAGCAGTTGGATATACAGGACATAATTTAAAAGTGTCATTAGTCCGAATCGCTACAGCAAAACCATATTTGGAGTAGTATCAAGTAAGACCAGTTTCTCATGTTCTATCGCTCAACCATTAGGCTGCTATTATAACCATTAGCTAATGATTATATATGCTTGCATTGCCTCTAAATATACCTATTGCTGCTCTTTGTCTTAAATCTCCGTTTCATACCAGCCACTGTCTTGTTCTGTAGTGTGTGCATGCTGTGTATGTCGTCTGCTCACTGTTGACTGTGCAGGTGTCAATAACATGCTTAAGACTGAGCTCTGACAGGTGCAGAGTGGTCTCCACTGTTGGCTTTGACAGTAAATTATAGTGTTCATGGTTGCTTTACATCATTAAAGTTTTGTGTGTGTGTGTGTGTGTTTAAATGCACTTAAATGTACTCTCTTACTAGACAGTGCTTAATGTGCCTAATATGTGTGTGTGTATAGATAGATCGCCTAGCTTGGGAGTCACTGCACCTAGTGCTCAGATTACCAATGCAACCACTGTTACCTTCACCCTCCACATGTTCTGCAGCTCTTCTATGAGCCCTCGGTACTTCTCCAGCTTCTCGTGTTCCTTCTTCCTGATGTTGCTGTCATTCAGTATCGCTACATCTATCACTACGGCCGTCTTCTTCAGCTTGTCCACCATTATATCCGGATGGTTAACCATCACCATTTTGTCCAGATTATACTCGGCACAGATGTTCCTGTACACTATGCCGGCCACTTGGTTATGGCGTTCCATGTATGCCTTGCCTGCTAGCATCTTGCACCCTGCTGTTATGTGCTGGATTGTCTCTGGGGCATCTTTACACAGCCTGCACCTGGGGTCTTGCCTGGTGTGATAGACCCCAGCCTCTATGGATCCTGTGCTCAGAGCTTGTTCTTGTGCTGCCATGATTAGTGCCTCTGTACAGTATATATGTCATTAATAATACTCTTGACCACTGCACTCGTCACCTTAACCATAACCTCCTGTGTCAAATATCTTTCCATGGTTATATACATATATATATATAAGAGTTCAAAAGGTACAATAAGGCACTTTACTTTGCAAGAGTGTGGGACGCAGAGCACTGGATCAAAGTATCACGGAGCACGGTTCGAGAAGGCATCATTTCGAGCCCTCCTGCATGGTCACAGTTTGGGAAAGAAGCGGCTGTCTTTCAGAGACAGTGATGGATTGCAGGCTGGATCATTATCTTGTGCACGACAGTCGTGTTGTCGACAACAGATTGGACGCACAGATTTGTGTGCCAGCCTTTACTCCTTCTGTCTCTCCCTGCCTCACTTCATATGCCATGTGTTACTCATGTGCCCCCACCTGAAATGAGAGCTCTGGATCCAGAATAATCCCTTCTGGGTTTTTTCGTTTGTTTTGTGGAGGGGGGTTGTTTTGTTTTTTTTAACCACATGGACATACCCAAACAAGTTACTTTCACACCTGAAAATGGCGTTTGCCTGTACGTCTCCTGCTGTTTTAGACTCCTGCTGTTCCTGAGAGCTGCAGACTTTAACCACATCCAAAGAAATGACTTAAAATCAGTCAGAGAGAGACTTTTAAAAGACAGCAGGCACCCTACTGAGGAATTTAATAAGCAAAATTAATTCAACTAAGAAATGGAATAGAGGGAAAATAATGCAGCGTTAAAGAATCCAGAAGAGTAACTGATATGAAAATGGGCACTGTAAGACGTTAACTTTGAACACAGGAAGTGTGGAAGTCTAACCATAAATAATCTTTGTATGAACACTCGTTTCTTTGCTCGATACTTCATAGATTACATTTTCACCAATTGCAAGAAACTGGTAAAGATGAGGTCATTTGTAGAACAGCTACAGTATTTAAAGATCATTTATAGCTCAGTTCAGAGCTATTACTACCACAGTGATTTAGGTGTGTTCAGAAAATGACATCAGTTAAAGATGCGTTTCATCTGCAGAATGTTAAATGCCGGCTTTGTGTTGCATTCAACAGATACAGCGCTCCACAGGTGGATCGAGGTCAGGACTCTAAAGAAAGAAAAGGATCCCTCTGATGTGAACGGGGTGAAATTACAGTCAATGCGCCAGTCTACAGCAGTCCATAATAATGGATGTTTCAATTGATCCTCACACTTTCCCTTCTCCCTCTGAGTCATTGTCTGCCTCTACATGATTACTACATCGTTACTTAAGGTTGCAAGTCTTCTGCAGGCTTCTAATGCCACCTTCTGGTCAATGGGAGGAACTGGTTTAAATTCAACTTTTATTTAGCCAGAGAAAATCTGATCACTGAGAAAAAGAAGAAAAAAAGAAATGTTAAAAGTGTCCTGATCATAGGCGGTAACAAGCCCATAAAATTAAAATGATACATGCATGAACACATATCCAATAATTCACATCACAGTGAAAATTACTGCACAGACTACCATGAGATGAAAATCACATTTTGAGAACTACCTGTGAAGACATCCACCTGTTGACCAGCAAATCATTTAGCAATACCTGGGCGGTGCCAAATATATTAGGGTTAGCCCTTGTTGCATTTTAAACACATGCTAAAGAAGAATAAACCCAAATGGAATATGTCCAAATGCCGGGAAGACAGTACACACTGACAACGACAGCCTGCTTAATAAGCTGTTGGTCTGTTACATGTCAGACCCACTGAAGAAATAATATCTACGTGTGATGTGAGAGGCAGCATGGTTAGGGTTCAATTGGTGGTTCAATTCCTGTCTACTGCGGTCTGCATGTCAAGTATCCGTGGGCAAGTTGTTAACCCCATATTGCTCTCCGATGAAGTGCTAAGCACCAAGAAGAAAGAGATTTCGAACAGTTACTTGTCCTGGTGAATCTGATACTTTAAACAACGTTTAAAAACTTGTGTTTTTGTTGTTCATGTTTGTGCCTTGTGTACGTCATGTACTTCGCGTTCACAGTTAGTTGATATGCTACAGATTTTCTGTTATTAAAATCCAGCTTTAACATTAAAGTGGGTATGATCCAGTATTATCATGGTTACAATTATGTAAAATAAGTAAAAGAACTGGTTAAGAAAAGAAAGAGTCAAACTTACAAAATCTGTGTCATTATCCAAATAGTATCACATTAATTTTCATTACACATTACAAGGCTATTCAAAGATATTTGGCCAAACACAAATCCAGACAAAGATGTAATATACCTGAGATTTTCAAGACAAACTGTCTTAATAGCCTTTATTAATAGTCTGCATTGCATGTTTACAATAAGCTGTGTATTTTCTTTTAATTATATAAATATAAAATATATATACTAGCCAGTAGCAGTATTGGCTTCCCTGATATGAGTTTTAAAAAAATGAGAATGGGTCGCCCAGCTTTTTTACCATTGCTTGTCATTGATTCTACTGAGTTTATGTAGTCATCTGTCCATGCAAAGATGGACACCATCCAGGTTGTTGAGCAGCAGTCTTAGTAGAGCTGGTCAGACCTCTCTGTCATGCAGCCTTCTCCATTTTGTGTGTGTGTGTGTGTGGGGGGGGTGATACCAAGGTCTTATAAAATAAGTCTACTCAGGGTTGCCACCTGGCTGGACGTGTCTGAAACAAGTCAGCCAAGAGGCATCAATGTCGAATACACGTGTCAGGGATCACTTGTCAGACAGGAAACAACAGAAGCGAAGAGCAAAATCACAGTGGTAAAAGGTCCAGGTTTCACTAACTGTTGCAATACAACAATCCAGCGCCGGGTGCCAGGTGGTCACTACTTAAGGTAGTAGCAGACTTTCAATTGTCTCCCTCTCTCTCTCACACACACACTAAAAACACACACACACACACACAAACTATTGACACACACACACACACTATTAGGAAGATTGATGTATGGGTGTATTTTGTGTATTTTCTAATTTTTTGTGTCCCAGCTGATACATGTTTGTTTTGTTTTTTCAGGTAACTGGTACTGCTTGCAGGTGACATAGTCATACTATACCAGTGTAATAACTGGAATAACACAAATAGAAATGAATAAATAAACAGATAACATAGTCACATGAACAAGAGGAGCCTATAGAGATTCTAAGTAGCTGATCTTGCAAAAGCAAAATGTGTTGTGCACCACAATGCATTCAGGTCACAATTCTGATTGCAAAAGCTGGCAGATAGGACAGGATATTAAAAATAAGACAAAAACCACCACACATAAATAAATATCATAGAGGAGAGATGGCATTGGGAGAGAGACAGAGAGAACGTGACAGTACGTCCTCCTGCCACTCACAAGAGATTCGATGGAACTCTTTTACTATCCTCTTGTGTAGAAATATGAAGAGCCAGCCAAGGGGATGCCACCTCTCACCAAAGGACCTCAGTATACTCTACACTCTGAATCTATTGAAAGCCTTGTTAACCAATCTTTCTACCAATAAAGTAGAAAAGGAGGCCCAATGACATTTTAGAAGCTTTTGTGTTCACCTTTCCTGTAACTCATCTACACAAAGAAAATACTTTGGTAATGTTATTTAAACTAAATACAGTCTCTACCTTCCCAACACTGCATGACCTTTAATACAAAAAACAAAACATTACAATTTTAAAAATGCATATATTTTTACATTTTGGTGTTACTTTGCAATAACTGCCTCTGCAAAACAAAAACCCATTTTACATGAGGAAAAACTGTGGAGAGGAACTTCAAACAGCACATTATGAAACCACCAGTTTCAAATACACCCAAAGGGCTGTTTCACTGGTGTGATATAGGAGCTGTTAAACATGTTGCTGAAAGATTTTCAGCTGAACTTCCTAACTCATTCTTTCCATTTGTGGTGTTTGGAGTGAACAGATAGCATCAGGTTTAATCTGCTGGTTGCACTGCAGGCACATTTCTTCAAACACACAGACTCCTGTGATATGGAGGCAACACTAGTAATAAAATTAATAAAACTTGGACTGACTATCAAGCTTCAGTACTGTTTTTGCTCTAAAGGAAATGTGTGTATAACACCAAACAGAGAAAATTGCCCATGCAGAGCTGACGCAGAATGTTTGGTCATATTCTTAGACTTATTTCCCAATTTTTGATCAGATATTTTCAGATTGCAAATAATGTTAGATTGAATATTAAGTCAACGATTCAGGGTCTGATCAAAAAGTTCCATGAACACAAATAAAAAGCTTGGTGGTTATCGCTAATCCCTACAACACTGTCTGTCTGTCCCACTTGAATTTCGTTTTCAGGCAGCGTGCAACAACATAAAGTTCTGTCACTATAATAATACATAAATATTCCGCTATAGTAGTTTCTAAGACTAAGAAAACAGTCTGCTTTGATGACAACCTTTTCTGTGTACCAACATCTAAAGCATGTCACCCACATCTGCAACTATCCATACACGCGAAGGGCAACTCTGTTCTATTAGTCATGAGCAGATTTTTGGAGATTGAGTTAAGAGTCAATAAATATTTTTTTAACCTGGCTCTGTAACGTCTTTGATTGGATCATGGCTCTAACTTGTGTATGATGTGGTGAGTGATAGTCCTGTTATGGCTGATATTTTTACTAACGAGTGCTGCTATGTTCTATCAGCCTGTTACAGCAGCTGCACCAGGTCTTCCAATGCCAATGAACTGTGCACATAACTTCCTCAGAGATGTTGCTTTTAACTGTACGATGTCACTGATAGCAGCCACGGTGTACAGCTGCAATTTAACATGTTAAAAGAAGAAACTGCATACTTGCACCTTTGTAGGAAGTTCTGATGTCAACAATCAGGAAAGTGGTTGACACAAATTTAGAATATTTTTGTAAGTCTCCTGATGCTCTGAATCTGATTCATTTCTCTTTTATTTAGTTAATGGTAGTATTCACTCTGAAACAGCGGTGCTTAATGACTTAATTGAAACTTAATTACTTAATTGAGACTTAGTTGAAATAGAAAGGATCCAGATGGCTAGCAGCATCTGGGTGTCATCTCTACTGTCACTGGAGTACTGAAAGTAAGAGTCAATTTCTAATTTGATCATCATTTACACTGACGCAGCATTAAAATATACACCGATCAGACACAACATCGCGAGCACTGAGCGATGAAGTGAATAACACTGATTATCTCTTTATTGTGGCACCTGTTTGGGGGGGGGTATATTAGGGGGCAAGTGAATGTTTTGTCCTCAAAGCTGATGTGTTAGAAGCAGGTGAAAGAGGGATTCAGAAGATTTGGATGAGTTTGACAAATTGGGAGTAGCAGCATTACGAGCCATGAATGTGGAGAGTGAACGCTGACCCGTGTGGTTTGATCCAACAGATGAGCTACTGTAGCTCATACTGCTGAAAAATGTCTATCAGGAGACAGTGCATTGCAATTTGTAAATGGGGCTGCAGAGCCGCAGACATGCCGACCCCTGTCCACTATTGAAAATGTCAACAATGGACACGAGCAACTGGACCACACACCAAAGAAAGATGATAGCAGATAATGGAAAATTTTCTTTTGTATCACATGAATGAGAGCTGTGCATTGCTTCCTTTACCCTGGGAAACACCAAGCACCTGGATGCATTACGGGATGAAGGCAAGGTGGTGGAGACAGCGTGATACGTTTTTTATCCCAGAGGCAGACACATGTAGACTATGCATTCATTTTGCTAACGGTGTTTGCCAACATTTGCTGATAACTTGGCACGGCACTTAAATTCAGTCACTTCTGGCTCAAAAAACCTTGTTTGCAACCAAAATGCTGAAATTTTCATTCCAATTTTTAATTTTATTTAAACATTTTTCATGATAAAATGTATATGGATTAGTGCTGTCAGTGTTAATCTCGTTAAAATTATGTTAACGCCATAACCGCATTACGGCGGCAAATCTCCGTTAGCGAGTTATGGCGGATCGCCCTGTGCGTGGGGCTGCAGGGTATCACCGTGTTAACGAGCTAGCTAATTTGACTAATAAACAGTCCCATGTTTGAGCAAAACTTCATATTACAAAAGATGCCTAGTGACAATTTCTGAATGGCATATAATTCATAACAATGCCATAATAAAGCATGTAGAATACTTTTTAAAGGATTCCTTGAAGGTTTTTCATTTTTAACTACCTAATACTGAGAGATTTTGTGATGTATGTGTCTGAAAATAATAGATCCTGATTTAATTTTATGTGAAAATTTCAGGCTTTTAACTTGAATCGTTTTTGAGCTATGCATGTTTAATTATGGCCTCAGATTTAAATGTGCGAAAAACAGGTCTGAAAGTGGGTATACAGGTTTTTTGTTTAAATATGTAGAAAAGTCTGTGATATACAAAGCTGAAATTTCACACATGACCAAACTTTGGATCTTTAGTCAAATTGGAGATGATCGGGCAGAAGCATTTCTGTAAAGTCTGGTGATTTCAGACAGAATGACCCATGTGTGGCTATTCTCACACTGGCCCTACTGTAACTACAATAGACTTCCTGTTATCAAGCACACCTTTATCTTCTTAAGTAAAACCATAATCCCCAGTCATAAATTGCAGGTTTTATAAATGACTAACATTTGTGACATTGTCATTTCAGAAAGACAGCTTTTTATTGTACTTATTCTGTTCCACTCACTCGTCATTCTGACCCTTAGCCCTTATTATTAGCCACCAGTAAACTCTGAGATAAGCAAAGACAGAATAAAAAGACCCAAGCAGATGACAGTAAAGTTTAATTAGGGCCATTAAAACATGGCTCAGCTCTAGCATCAACTCTGCTGACCTTTCCTCAGCCAGTGGAGCTGTTGAGTGATGCTGTCTTACTGCTTATTTAAGGAAAAGAAAAGTTTGTTCAGCTGTCAGTGATGGTATGGTTTTTCAGGGAATATATGTTTAAACTGAAGCTGATCCACAGTTGTGAGTTGCTGTGCTGTTTCAGTGAGCCTCATTATTTTTGCAGTACAGCTTCACCATTTATAGTTTTTAAAAACTGATTAAATAACAATGTTTAATACAAAAGATGTAGCTTGTAGTCTTGTAGATTTGAAATCCTCCCTTTCTTCCAGATGTTGTGTGCCAGATGTTCTGTTCCCCCACAGAGGAAGAAACGTCAGAAACATCAGGAAGACTGAATCACATGGATCAAGCATGGCTCAGTCTTCACCAGAAGCTCCCGGCAAACCTAGCACTTCATGAGCAGTGTGATAATGACCTTTGCTTTGTGTGATGTTAGAAGTACTGCTCATCATCCTCAGATGAGGCTGTGGACTTTTAGATAATGACATTATATTCATACCTGTAGTATATGTTAAAAATCCATATTATCCTCTCTGGTTACTCTGGTATTAATGACTAATCTGGTACTAGGATGGCCTCTTTCACTCCTCTTTCAAACCATCTCTCTTCTCTGTCCTACAGAAACACCTTTATCCTTTTGATGCAGATGTACAGCTGAGTCTTGTCCTGTCGAGGTGGCTCTTCTATGTTGTGTTATGTGTTTATGGAGTGGCTATTTGGTTTCTCCAATGTAGAGGCTGAGCACTTCACATTGCACTGCACAATATATACAACGTTGTTTAGTTTTTGCTGGGAGTTTTGTCCTTGGGATGAACCAGTTTTTGCCCGAGTGTGTGGCTGGGTCTGAACTACACTATGATAAGACTCTCTGATAAACCTGCTACATAAGGGATGACAGTGTTGTGCCGTTTGTCATTCTGTTTCTCCCTAGTTGGTGTCTGACCTTGTTTACTGTGCATCTTTACTGATATGATGAAAGCCCGACCACATGTTTTAAGAGCTTTCTTTACATATGTGCGTTCCTTAGAGCGAGCAGGGAGGTCATTCAGACGACAACACTAGATGTTCCGTAGATGCTGAAAAAATATGTCGCCCAGAGTTACAAAACAACTCTTTCAATGGACCCAAACTGGACCTGCAAAAATGACATATAAAAGACGTCACGCCTAAATGACTTTGTGCAGTGGGATTAGCACAAACCAAAAGATTTATCTTAAAAATGTATCTTTTAGCTGCTACTGTGTCCACACTTATTGCTCTACAGCCATCACTTTACCCTAAAACGTAGGAACCGTTCTCCACTTTCCAATGCATTGTCCTCAGGAAACGCATTCTCTAGATTTATATACCAGTGTCAGTTACTCTTGTTGAGATGTTAAGAGTAAGAATAAGTTCAGATTCTCTTAAAAATATTAACACTAACATGTCATGTTAACGACACTTACTGCACTTGTGGAGTTATTTGGAGAATCCTAAGAGACTCTTATAAACATCTGAAGGAAAAATATTCTTTAATCACGGATGCAGGCTCATGCAGAAATATTGATGACTTCTTTGATTTGAGTTTGTAGAGTGAGAACAGACAGATGTTCTCAAAGTCAGTCAGTTTCTCTGGGTCTGACACAACAACAGCACAGAGGTTTGACTTTTTGGAAGAAGCCCTGTTCTTTCTACTTTTTCTTGCTGATTGTACGGTGTTCAGACTTCTCTGTAACTTTGATCACAGATACAGCTGGCTCAGACATGAATTGAATTTCAGAAGGAGGTTCCTCACAGGGAAGAACATCTGACATTGGTGGACTTTGAGAACAGGGCTTGAGATCTTGCACATGTGACTCTTTGCTACATCAGTAATTGTAGTGAGAAGCACTGGTGCAAGTTTGCAATGATAAGAGTTTCTTGTGGATGTTTATCTCTGATTTCTGTCAGGATGGTCTGGACCATCTCTGATGGAGCGAGAGAAGATGGCCTGGCTTTCCATTGCTGTTACAGTTTTGGAGACTTGATCCAAAGTGGCCTTTGTGACACTGGTGGAGAGAATGCTCAGATTCTGGGAGGCCGTGTTCAAGAGGAGGCAAGGAGGAAGCTCGCAGAAACGATGAAGGATGCAGGGAACTACCTCTATCACCACTTCCTGTGCGTTGAGCAGTTTGGAGCACTGCGCTTCCTGCTGCTTCTCTTTAAGGATTTCATTGTAACTTTTTACCATGCTGAGGAGTTTAGGTGTTCTGTAGAATAAAGTAATAAGGATTATATTTTAAATACATTTAAAGTATCACAGAAATATTGAAACACTGTAGCTGGACTGTTAATAATTCAAACTCTCGAAGCCTTCAAAGGAAAACAAAACAGAGGTCTTCTCTCAGCATTACACTTCATCACAAACAGACTTTTAGGTATGAGGTGGAAGTCTGTAGGTTTCACAGTAACTCACTGCTCTCTGAGTGTCTCTTTGCTCTTCTCCACCAAGATATCTCTCAGATCTTCAGCAGTGATGTGTGATGGGATTTGATTTTCCTGCTGAAGTCTAAGGAAATCCATCATCATTGCAACCTAAAAATAAAAGGAGACATTTAATCACCACCACTCTCAGATCCTCAGAAATTACCTGATATTTTATGTCAGTTT
>NW_024584303.1:0-1333 GCF_018398535.1 Haplochromis burtoni
AACATGCAGCTTATCTCAGAACTGTCGGTGAAAATTATTCTTGGAGCTAGGTTTAATTGAGCTGCATTTTATAGAGGTGCAATTTCACAATTTGTGTATATTTTCTAAGTTCACTATTTTGTCATGTGTTGAGAAAAACACAGATTTAAAATTACATGGTCTAATATTTACATTTAGCATAACTGCAACATTTTTTTTTCATTTTTTTTTAAAAGACTCGAAAGGACTTGAAATTCAAAGTTTCAGACTTGTGACTTGACTCGGACTTTTACACCAGTGACTTGAGACTCGACTCTGACTTGCCTGACATTACTTGAGACTTGACTTGAGACTTGAGGATAAAGACTTGAGACTTAAGGATAAAGACTTGAGACTTACTTGAGACTTGCAAAACAATGACTCGGTCCCACCTCTGAGAAAAAGTATGTGGATTAAAAGGATTACGCTAAAGTGAATGTGCTAATGGAATCTAAACTGGATAAATCGTTATGTGAAGCTTAATCATATATGACTGAATGTTCTAATGTAATGAAATTTTCCATGTTAAAAGAGAGAAAATTATAAAGTGTTGTTGAAGATCAGTGACTGGATATTTAAGGTAGAAAGGTGGGCACTTGACAAAGTATAAACTGAAACGTCCGGAGACACTCTGCTGTTCCCTTCGTCTTCTGCGAGATGAGCAGTTCAGAAGATTGGATCCCAGAATTTCACTGCTGGAAATTCTAGCAGGGACAACAGAGGGATTAACCAGCTGGGCAGACTGGTGCTGGACACTGGTCATGTCCATGGTTACTGGATGGACAAAGGAAGCAGTCATTAATCTCAGTCATTAATTTAAGATTCAAGATTTAAGGTCTTTATGGTCAGTAAAAAAATATACACAGTATACAGCGTACCGAAATGCCGTTTCACCCCAAGCCCCGCATGGTGCATTTATAAGAATATAAAACTATAATAAAATAAGAGCTAAAAAGGTACTATTACTAACAGTGTTGGTCAAGTTACTTGAAAAAAGTAATCAGTAACTAATTACTGATTACTTCCTCAAAAAAGTAATCCCAATACTTTACTGATTACTTATTTTCAAAAGTAATTAGTTACTTAGTTACTTTTTAAAAACACGATTTACAACCTGAATAGGTGATAAATCGATAGATCTTTCAGCCCAATTCTACTTTTTCTGCATAATCCATCACAAAATGTAATCAAATGGAAAAGTATCTTTTTAAAACTTGTTTTATTAGATTTAATCTTTTAACTTTATGCATCAAGCAAAAATTTAATTATATGCAACATTCTCTGACTGGAAGAAATTTGTTTAATATTTAAACCT
>NW_024584303.1:1616-7079 GCF_018398535.1 Haplochromis burtoni
AGTTTTCATCCCACGCACAACGGACACTAATGTTTTTGTCACTTTTTATGGAATCAAACTCAAAGTAAGGTCAGTACTTCCACGCTTTAAACACTGCATGCTCATACTCTCTCCGCACTCGATATGTTATCCATTGTTGATCTGCACACACCTGTTGTCATGCACGTCGCACTCGCTTACGTCACTGTCGTGAGACATTCTCGCAATAAAATCACGGTTTTAGTAATGCAGTAACGCAGCGTTCCTATGGGAAAGTAACGGTAATGTAATTACCATTTTTGCAGTAGTAATCCCTTACTTTACTCGTTACTTGAAAAAGTAATCAGATTACAGTAACGCATTACAAGTACAAGTCTTTTGTATCCTTTGCCATGTTTCACTTTTGCACTTGTTTTATTCAGGTCATTTGTTTCTAAAGAACCCATAATAGCGCATGTAACACCTACTTATGTAGAGATTTAGCAGATCACACTAGTTATATACAAAAAGAAACCTTAGCAGCAGCACAAGTAAGCACAGCCACCCCAAAGAAAACAATTCTCCTGTTGCCACTTCTGGCACTTTCCACCTGGACCTTGGTAATTCTACAAGTTAGCACACACTAGATGAAGCTACTTTGTAACACATACATCCGAAGAGCAACTGGTGGATTTATAAATGCTATATTATAGCATAAATTTTAGGGGAAACTACGGCAGCCTTTCATTAAGTGTTTAAAGCTACCAAATCAGCCAGTGGCAAAATTTATAAGAACATGCTAAATTACACACCTTTACAAGTCAGCGTAAAGAAATGACAACAATTAAAACAATTTGCATCACATGCAAGTAGAAAAATCGCTTTTTGCATGTTTAAGTAGGTTACACAGAAAGTATGATAAAGATCTCTAATTGGCAAACGCTGTTAGCCCTAAAAACCTCATCTTTCACACCACCTGTGATGTTTGTTCTCTCCTGCACTGTGCATGATTACCTGCACGTTCGTATACTCTTCACAGGGTGAAGCTAGTGCACAGTCCAGAAATGAAATCGGATCGCAAGAGGCTTGGTGTCAGCCTTATGACACAGCTTTAATCCTCTCATATCCTCTTATAGTAACTAAGGATGAATTTCATTTTACTTTTCACTAACAAACTGCTGTTTGTCATTAATTAGGACCTTTTGATGTAGCGCTTAAAACTGAAGCAAGCAGTGTTTGAAATTGAAGAATGATTTAAAAGCAATAGTGAGTGTTTCCTTGATGTCAGATGGTGATGCCTGCTCAGAATTCGAGTGGGGAGGCTGTGTTGAAGACACCTGCACAACAAAGGTGCTTTACTGAAGAAGTGAAACTCTCACTGTACTGTATGGCTGTACGTTTTCCCTGAGGCCACTTTCAGGCATAGCTACTTTCACACGAGTGGAGTACATTGAAAACCACATAGCAGCTTCAAATGAGTCCCTTTTACAGCAGGTGTAAAAATATCACAAGATGTTTTCTAACACTTAGCTGAAATTAATACATGTCTCTGTTTTGGTGCTTTTATGTTTAGTTTCAGCATTTGAGCAGCCTGAGAGCATGATGAGCACAAACATCCCCTTCACTAGAAAAGGGAAACAAAAACCTTTTAATCAACTATATTATCGGAGCACGTTGTTTTTGGTGTTATTCAAAGAAGCAAAAAGTGCCAGCAAACATGTGACCACATTGCCTATAGGGGGCAGATCACGTGATTTAAGACTGTCCAACCAAACACAGTCTGATCTCAAAAGAATAGAGGAAGGAAAAGATAATTTTCTTTCAGACTAGCAGTTTGAACACGATGGCACGTCTAACGCTTGCTTCATATCTGACATGTCTGATCTTAGGGAATATAGGTGAGTTACGTTTTGGTGATTTCAACATGAATCATGCTGCATTTGCTGCAATAAATCCACATCTCAATGACACCAGAGACATGTTGTAACAGCTAGTGTCGTTGAAAACTCAACTTTGCAATAAAGTAATTTTCTTTTTCTCTGATTTCAATTTAGTCCAGAAGACCCATCTGCAACCACAGGCATCCGTTTATCAAGACAAAGATTTTATCTTAGCTGATGTTGGAGAAAATGTGAGTTTGCAATGTTTCTATAAATGTGATTATTCAGCATGGATCTTGTGGTATAAGCAAACTCTGGGACAGAAACCGAGGCTAATCTCTACATTCTATGTGTACGATACAAAAATCACTTTTCATGATGAATTCCTGAACAACCCACGGTTCACACTGGATACAGAAAACGGAAGAAATAACTTGGACATTTCAGATTTGAATATCAATGACTCAGCTACTTACTACTGTGCATACAGCTATAGATTTGTGTTAACTTTTGCAGAGGGTACCATTGTCAAAGTAAGGGAGGCAGGTTTGAAAAACCCAGCTTTAGTGCAGCAGTCACCATCTGAGAGCATTCAGCCAGGAGGCTCCGTGACTTTGAACTGCACGGTACACACTGGGACCTGTGATGAAGAACACAGTGTTTACTGGTTCAAAGAAACAGAAGCATCTCGTCCAGGACTGATTTACACTTATGGAGGCAAAAATGATCATTGTAGGATGAAAACTAACCCACAAGCCAGACGCTTGTGTCTACAACCTGCCAATGAAGGATCTGAATCTGTCTCATGCTGGGACCTACTACTGTGCTGTTGACTCATGTGGACACATAGTGTTTGGAAACGGGACCAAGCTGGACTTTGAAAGTAAGTACACTCAAGAAGAACATCTACTCCCACTCTAAATTCATACAGCTGAACGCAATTTTATTTCTCCTCCTTTATCTGCAGATAACATGGACTCCTTTGTCTTGAAAGGAGCTGTTGCATTCATGACCGTTCTGACTATATCACTGGTTTCCACTTTGTGTGTGATCATCAAGATAGACAGCTGCTGCTGCCCAGAATGTCATCCAAGCTTTTCAAATTTCTCCATGAAACACAAAGAGGTAACTCTTGGGTTAAAAAACAACTTTGTTTCATAAGTCACAACAGAGTATGAATATGTGAATGTTAGAAACTATAACACTTGAACATAGAAAAAAGGTGCTTGTGTGAATGGGTAAGTGAGGCATGTTGTACAAAAAGCGCTCTGAGCTGCATTTACCATCGAATGTGTAATTCAATCTTTGTACTTTGTTGTTACCAGGAGAACAAGAGCAAGACTGGTGACTTCTGGAGTGAATGTGTGTACTTCAGCTTCAAGCAGTAAAACTGAAAATGTTTCATCTTTGTTTCTTTATAACAGAGCAGAACCTCATATTTTCACTTTTTAAAGTTTATCATGACTTTTCTAAAGTTTTATTTTTTAAGCTTTCAGCTAAATGTGATGACTTTAGATTGCTGCTTTTCAATAAAACTCTTAAACAATTCATACAAGTGTGTTTGCAGTTTATATTTACCTCAGGATTTCTGATACTGACAGAAAAATAAAAACTTCTGAAATAAACTGGGTGCAACTGTATTACTCAAGAAAGTGTTTGCAGCTCTACCAGCTCCACTGCAGAATTAGAAATGTTTCAGAAAAAAATCTCTGCTTCACAAAATAGTGTCGGGGGCCAAACTACACAAAACAGGTGAGGAGGGCAGAAAGAAGGACACAGGAAAGTCTTAGAGAATATTTCAAATTATAGACCACATGCAGACAAGACCATCAGCTTCTTAAAAACTCCTGATTTGATTTGATAGAACAAAACTGTGTCAGAGACTAAAGTCACTGATATGAAAAGGTTGCCCCTTCACATCATTAGACATATGAGTACCATTCACTAATAGCAATCACATTTGCCATGGGTAGTTTCCAGACTCATCAAAACAAGTTTGTTTTTCCACTGTGGTTAGAGCATGCGGCAGACCTCAGTGTACCTCTGCTGCTAAAAGTCAGGATCCCGACTTCACTTCAGAAACTTCAACAGAAAAGCTGAGCAAGCAAGCCGGCTTTCTTGTCCTACTTTGTTGGTTTCAGTGGGTTTATGAAAATACAGATTCACGGGAGCTTTGCTTTTGTGCCACCTTACCTCGCTCTAGCTTCTTCACTGTACTTCTCTGCTAAAATGACTAATGCTCTATTGCTAACAAGTCCTTTCTTTTAAATGACTTGTTCTGTCGTGAGAAGTTGGATTTTATTTTTATCTCTAAGATGTGGCAGTGTGAGAATGAAGTTGCACATCTTTTAGGACTGTGTCCTGGAGACGGTTCATTTTGAGGCAGAACTGCTGTTATTTTTAAAAAGACATTTTTATGCCACACTGTTCTCAGAAGCTGTTATATCAATTTTGGGATGATAATGACTAAAATTGGAAGCAATGAGCTTTTGTAAAGTGTTTTAATATTGTCCATCTGGGTCTGCTACCTCTTTTCTCTCAGATTTTCAAGAACCTTTATGTTCCACTGTTAAACTAGGCAGGATCATTACTGTTGGAGCATGGAAAATGTGCGGATTGGAAAAAATGGATTATCTGTTGCATGGACTGCTAAGCTAACAATATATACAGTAACTTTTAAGAACAAGCCTCCACTGTGTGTTTTACCTTGAATGCACAGAAAGCTGCCAGAAAAAGACTACTTGATGTTTGCCAAATGTGAAGTGGTCATCTTGCTGTTACTATGCATGTCCACACAGATTCATACAAATTTTAGACCTTTAAAGAATTCAGTTTCGGATCGCAATACCTTACAATGGAAAGTGAGAACACTGAGAAGCTCATTGGAGCCTCTCTACCTTCCATCACAGACACTTATTGCACCGGCTGCTTCGGCAAAGCAAGACTTTTTGCACAATACTCAGTCTTTTGCACATTTCTAATGCACTGTTGTGTCTGTATCGTTCTGTTCCATGTGGTTTTGCATTGTCTTTGTTTTTTGTTTTTTTGCAATTTTTGCAGATTGCACTTTATGCAGTCCTGTGTTGATTGTCTGTTATATGTCATATGTAGCATCATGGTGTTGGAGAAACATCGTCTTGTTTCACTGAGACCTGCTAACTGCCTTAACATTCTTTTGTTTTCTTCTGTTAGTGTGGCAGATGTGGTGGGGGGCTTCACTGGAGGTGTGAGTAAACTTGTGGCATTTTCTATATGGGCGCATGATTAGCTAACTATCTTGTGTAAAGATTTAATGGCAGTAAAATTTATTTTCTTTCAACACAGTGACATTGCCAGGCATAAATCTGAAATGTTTTATCTTTGGCAATATAGGTAAGTTATGTTATGACTAGCGCTGACAATAAATTAAAAAAATTAACTAATGAATCTCACAATTTTCTATCATTAATCGCAATTAACTGCAATTACTTGATCAATAGCCTGGCTGCAATTACACTTTTTCAACTTTATACTTAAGCTTGTAACTGACATTCATGCAATACAGTGGCTTGCAAAAGTATTTGGAACTTCTGAACTTTTCCACATTTTGTCACATTACAGCCACAAACATGAATCAATTTTATTG
>NW_024584303.1:8674-18886 GCF_018398535.1 Haplochromis burtoni
TTTTTTTCATAAAAAGCATATCGTGTCAATTCTAGTTATCCAGTCAGTCTTAGTTTTAAAGCGAAAAAAGTATTAAGGATTTCTTCATATAGCACAGCAGTTTGAGTAAAATGACATCTGCACGATTTGCCTTCTGATATGTTTCTTCTTGGCTGTTGTCAGGGTGTGTTGTGTGGCAGGCAGGAGATTGGAGCCAAATACAGGACTCGGTAACAAAGGATAGAACTTAGGGTGCAGCTTTATTGTCGGATGATGATCTTCATGGAAATAAACACTTAAAAAAATAAACCAAAACCTCAAGTGTGAAACATAAACTAAACTGGCACTGGAAACTAGACACAAGGAAGCACAGACTTGAAACACAGCACAAAAAGAGGGTATGAAGATTAATGACGTGAGAACAGGCTATGAATGACGGAGGACTGAAATACACCATAAAGTAATCAGGGAAGCCTGAGAAAAACAAACCCGAAGTGAGAGCAAGGATATTTCCTGGAACATGAGGGGGGAAAACACAACACGGACAGAGTGTACGACGCGACAACAGACTGAGGACTAAACTACACAGGCAGGATAACGAGAGGATGAGGAACAGGTGGAAACATGGCGGGGACTAATCAGATGTAAAGAGACACAGGAAGCAAAGCAGACTCCACTGACAGAGGACAAAGACTATCAAAATAAAAACAGGAAACACACAGACTGACAAGATGCATACACTTAACACAGTAACGTATTCTATGAGAAGGTGTGAAGTGGTTATACTGCATTTAACCCATACATTCTAATTTTATGTAACACATAAACTTTCAGATCAGAAGTTTGTACCACTTGTTGTATGAGCACTTGTTGATGCATACCGCTTGTTTTGAGATTTAATGATTAGGATTATTAATATGTAACCTTTAATTATGTTATTGCTTATTGTGACAAGAGATGGGCAGAGTACAGTAACATGTTACTGTAATCTGATTACTTTTTTCAAGTAACAAGGATATTAAGGGATTAGAAAAGGTAATTGGATTACCGTTACTTTCCCGTAAGCACGCTGCGTTACTGTGTTACTAATACCGTGATTTTCTTGTGAGAGTGTCTCATGACAATGATGTAAGCGAGTGCGACGTTCGTGGCAACAGCTGTGTGCAGATCAACAATGGACAATATTTCGAGTGTGGGAGAGAGTATGAGAGTGCAACTTTTAAAGCATGGAAGTACTGAGTTTGATTCTGTAAAAAGTGACAAAAACATAGCGTCAGCTGTTCACTGCGAGGGAAGAAAACTTCTTTTTACAGCGAAAAACCCCGTAACTTCCAAGCAAGTACGCTACCACAGAATGGGAAATTCACAGACAAACTTGCGGATTCTTCCACTGACCGCTGCGGCACACCTGCACCAGGGCAAACCTCCGCCTAATATACTCCTGCTTTACAGGTGAAAATAGAGCAACAGGACCGCTGAGTCTTTGATTTTATTTATTTTCTGCTGTGTTTTACTTGCATTTATTTGAAAGACTGAGTGTAAACACAAAAAATATTTTATTAGTGCTGGAATGTGCAGAAAATAGGTTTAAATGTTAAACAAATTTCTTCCAGTCAGAGAATGTTGCATATAATTAAATTTTTGCTTGATGCATAAAGTTAAAAGATTAAAACTAATAAAACAAGTTTTAAAAAGAGACTTTTCCATTTGATTACATTTTGTATGATGGATTATGCAGAAAAAGTAGAATTGGGCTGAAAGATCTATCGCTTTATCACCTATTCAGGTTGTAAATCATGTTTTTAAAAAGTAACTAAGTAATTAATTACTTTTGAAAATAAGTAATCAGTAAAGTAACAGGATTACTTTTGGGGGAGTAATCAGTAATTAGTTACTGATTACTTTTTTCAAGTAACTTGACCAACACTGATTGTGACAAAACAAGGCAGAGGGTTAGCCAGAGTTAGCCCATCAGAAGATGCACCTGGCCTTGCACCTGTTGAAAGTCTAAACTTTAATGACACGTTGATTGTTTAATTTAAAGGTTCTTATATAAAAACAGCCAATACTGAACATCATATCTAAAAAAGAAAATGAAGCTTAGTAAAAGTATGCTGCAAAAAAACATGGAATGAAATGGTTAACAAGAAACACAGGTCCTCGAAAATGCAGTAACCTGCCGTCCCTTACCGAACTATATACCTTCTTTTACCATCATTTATGTTGTTTCCTAACAGTCCAGACACTGAGCTTAACATATAGGTGTCAGTTGACACGTGATCAAGTTCCATAAATAGGACATGCTGTGTCATTTGTGGTTGGCCAATCAAACACAGTCTTCTTTGAAAGCAAAGACAGGTTCAAGAATCTTTTCATTCAGCACCAGAGTCTGAACACGATGACATCTGCAGCAGTTTGTCTTCTATCTGACATGTTTGTTCTTGGGGGAAATGGGTGAGTTTTTTAAAACTGGAGCATGAAACTTTTTACCGTCCTTCCTTGTGTCTAAAATGTTCATTTGCGTTCTTTCATTTTATTTCAGCTCACACAAATGACCTCAAATTCTCCTTGTCTGTTCATCAACAAAGACATTTTGTATCAGCTAATACTGGGGACGATGTGACTCTGCGCTGTTTCTATGAAGGTAACGATGTGGCAAGGCTTTACTGGTATAAGTTAAATTCGGGAAAGGAGTCAAAGCTCATTTGTACTGTCAACACAGTGGACAATCAAGCCATGTTTCATGATGAATTCAACACTGAGCCACGGTTCACTGTGAATTCTGAAAAAGGAAAGATTGACTTACAGATAAGTGATCTGGACATTTCAGACTCTGCTACTTACTATTGTGCAAGCAGCTATGGGTACAGGTTTGCATTTGCAGAGGGTACTGTCATTGATGTAAAAGGTTCAGGGTCAAACATCCCAACTTTAGTGCATCAGTCAGCATCTGAGACCATCCAACCAGGAGGCTCTGTGACTCTGAACTGTACAGTACACACTGGGACCTGTGATGAAGAACACAGTGTTTACTGGTTCAGAGACTCTGAAGATTCTTTCCCAAGAATCATTTACACCCATGGAGGCAGGAATGATCAGTGTGAGAGGAAACCCAACACACAAACACACACCTGTGTCTACAACCTGCCAATGAAGAGCCTGAATATGTCTCATGCTGGGACGTACTACTGTGCTGTGGCCTCATGTGGACACATACTGTTTGGAAACGGGACCAAGCTGGAGTGTGAGTAACTGTTTTGTTTATATATTACAATCTTACATAGCAGCAAGCTACAGGATCTATAATATTTCCTGGTGTCTGTCCACAGATGAGAGGAACTGTTGTGTCTTTGTGTATTTCTTGAGTGGAGCGTTGGCATTCACCACACTTCTGAGTCTTTTAATGGCTTTCATATTGTATGTGACCCACAAGAGAAACAGCACTAAACACGCAGGTACTGCAACCTTTATTGTTATTGACATTATCTAATCAGTAGTGACACAGCTTTACAGTAAGAACATTTTATTTGTTTTTCTTCAGAGTCTCGTTCAAGAATTTCTCCTGTTTCTTCAGCAGTCGCACAGGTAATTTTTTTGGGGGGGTTAACATTATAATATTAACATAACTGGAACATTTTGGACTCAGTTTGTTTTCATTTTTATTTATTTTGAGCAATTTTAAATAATTTTGCATTTGATATTTTATAATCAGGTCGCTCAAAATGAAGAAAACATCCATTATGCCGCTTTGAGGCACCACAAGGCTGACAGACCAAGAAGACTGAGAAACAACAGCAAGGCTGAATGTGTCTACTCAAGCATAAAGCAGTAGAAGTGGACGTGTTTCTTATCTATATCAATACTTTAGATGTCTTGAAAACATTTGCTTTCTGTTTGTCTGTTCATAATATGAGCAGTCAGCACTTTATCAGTCTCTACCAAATACAAAACAGTTATTGCTTTTAACATAGGTAAGAGTTTTGAATCTGGGCAGGTATCAAATATTTGCAGTGCATTGTGAGGTTGAATACACAGAAGTGAAGCCATATTTACCTTTAAATTCATTTTTTTAATGAAAACTTTTTACTGTAGCAGTTGTAGTGATGAGTGATTAAAACTGTTTATTCTCTCAGACGTAAAACAAGGAAAGTACATGACACAATGTTAACTATGCTGTGCAGAGAATCTGCATTGGGCTGTCTCATATTCATGGCTTCAGTTCCATGACAATATTTGAAAAGGCTCATAATTTGGCACTACAAAAGCTAATAAATAACACAGGCTTTTCCAAAATGGCTGAAATACGACTCGTATTTCTACCAGTCTGGAAAATAGATGACACACTTTATTATATTTATATGATAAAGTTTAGCGGGTTTTCATGGTAACATTGGGCATCGGACACTGATTATACTGGATTTGTATGTGTTCACAAATGACATTGGGAGCAATTGCTTCATCTGTGGAGTGGATGGACTAGTTTGAAATTAGATGTGTGAGTATTACAAATGACTGTAGATTTTCTCTGCGTGACTATCTGCTGGTTTCTGGGTTGTCTCTTTAATGAGACGTTCAATAGCTGATCGCATAGTAATGTATAATTTGCATATAGGCAGTATTAAACCCAATGAGCTGTTTTGTTCTGCTCGGTTTTTTTCTTGTCTTTTGTCTTTATTTACTTTTTCAAAGTGAAATTATAAAAAAACAAATAAAAAATAAAGCTGCTAACCACAAATTTTAAGCAAAGATGCTTCCTAATTTGAGAGTGTGAATTTAGAAAAAGAAAACTGTTTTGTTGTTTTTTACATTATGCTTTAGAAGTGTAATTTTGTATATATTTGTATATATTTCTCACCATCCAGCCAAGCAGAATGCTTCAATCCTTTACAATTGACACTGCTTTCACTTGATTTAAGGGTCATTTATTTATTTAGTTTTTTAGTTTTTCCAGGCTTACTGACCTCTAATACAGCTCAGCTTTATATTTATATGGAGGATTTTATCACATACACAGTGACAAAACAGTATTTACTTTGGGAGCAATTTTTTTTGGTATGTTCTTAAAAGAAAATAGATTAATTATTATTCTGTTATATAATCGTGCTTAAGGGGTCAAAAAACATAGTTTTTTCTTAGAAGATCCCCCAGCGGCATTTTCAAAACACCACAACAATTAATAATTAATAATCATAACATTTTGTTTTTCCACCTCCGGCTATGAAAGTCTTCTTTTTTTAATTTCTGTGAAATTATGAAAACTTTATATTATATAATTACAGCATAGTCTAAGCAATGAACTGAAAGAAATGGTTGTTTTTCTGGAAGGTTCTCCTTTCTCCACAGAGCAATGCTGGAGCTCTGTCAGAGTGACCACTGGGTTCTTGGTCACCTCCTTGACTAAGACCCCAGATAGAATAGAATAATCCTTTAATTGTCCCACAAGGGGAAATTTGGATGTAACAGCAGCCAGAAAGACACATATACAAACAAACAGTACACAAGACATAGAATAGAAACATACACATTTTTTTACATATTTACATCAAGGGCAATGGTTACCGAAGACAGAGTACTGTCCCGTTATTAAATTAAATAAAATTAAATACAGATAAGAGGCAAATCCAGGTTGTAGTGTGAATCAGTTGATAAAATAGTTCAAGTTACAGCGCTGATGTAAACCTCTATGTTTGTTGGGAGCAGTTCAGATTGTACAGTCTGACAGCTGCAGGGAGGAAGGACCTGCGGAAACGCTCCTTCATGCATCTAGGATGCAGCAGTCTGTCACTGAAGGAGCTCTGCAGTTCAGCAACATTTACATGCATGGGGTGGGAGACTCTGTCCATCAGAGATGTTATTTTGGCCAGAGTCCTTCTGTCTCCCACCACCTGCACTGGGTCCAGGGTGCATCCCAGAACAGAGCTGGCCTTCCTGATGAGTTTATCCAACCTCTTCCTCTCAGCTGCCGATAAACTGCTGCTCCAACATACAACACTGTAAAAAATGTAAAAAAAATGTCTGCTCTGACCCTTCCTGTAAAGAGCATCATTGTTGAGGCTCCAGTCCGGTTTCTTATTCAGGTTATTATTATCCGATGCAGTCCTGTCTCAGAGGATTGTCTTCTTTCACATTCTTCTTGTTTCATTGATTCATATAGATTTAGGCCTTTAACAGCTATCAAATAATTCCCCACATCTGAACCTAATTTGTTGTTAAAAGTATAGTCCTGTTGCCTCATTAATTGGGCTACTAATAACAGCCTCATTATATATCTGAGGTTTCTAACCTGTTCGTTTGAAATATTCTTCCTGGCGGTTACTTTTATACAAGCCATTTTTTTTCTGTAAACTTCTCCAGATCTGTGCGGGTTCTAACCTTAAACTGAAACATAAATACCAACCACAATCTTATAAAGCAGCAGGTAAAATATTATTGTAAATGACAGAGATTATTTCATGAACAATGCCAACAGGATGTTGACTGATTAGAAAATATTCATACACTGTCTGCTAGCTTATATGCCTTTTCAGCTTGTAAGCTAAGCTAACAAGTCAACGCCACTTCTATTGCACAACACAGTCTTTTGCACCGCAGCTAGCTGAGTTGAACACATTATATTTTCTTGCTAGTTAAGTTTTGCACATTGTCACTGCTGTAGTTTAATGTTTGTCAGTCCCCAGGTCCACACACTGGCCTTGGGCCATGAGCTGTTGTCTGTCTTGCCTGTTAGGAAGAAACACGTTTGCAGATAACTTCTGAAGCAACCTGTAGTACACTAATTTGGTGTTGTTCAAAGGTTGACAGCTATGCAGGCAAGTTTAAATTACTGTACTGTAGTGAGGTTTACAGACATGCACTATACTCAGCTTGTACAGAACAGGGTGGTGTTGATGGTCGCTGTGAGGTTACATCAAGCATAGCAGACGTCAATACATATTTAATATAATGAAGCTGATAAAATTCACTCACCAAATTATGCCTGTTATACTGTCCTTATAGTGTCCAGGGGCTGGAAATCAGCCACAAAGCTTACATAACTGTTATATCTTTATATTTTGTTGAATTTAGATGGCTTAATCAATGAACAGCAGGAAAAGTGCAGCATCACAGGTCAGTTGATCACAGTCTTTACATGACTAAAAACTACTGGAGATTCCAAAACAACTTATTATGTGTGCAGTTTGAATCCACTCTTAGGGCTCCTGCACCTGCTGAAACCCACTTTAAAATCATGGAGGCACAGCTGCCAGGGTGGCAGGGACCAGGAGCTGCTCTGCATCTTGTTGCTGTGTCATTTTAAATTGGTCATGTGATGTTGACGTGCCGGCGTGTCCGTCGACCCAGAGTATTAATAATTACTTTCTTGAGCTGTCTACTGCAGACTTTGACTGAGCTTCTTGGAGGTGAGACATATGTCTCATGTTCAGTGGTTTTACCTGCTTTCTGCCACCTGCATCACACCATGGAGGTCTCTAATGATGACTCAAACTACATGGTGAAATTTAAGACTGCCTTCACAAAGGACCTATCCCAACGTGTAGCTACACTCAACCATCAGTTGTTCAAGATAGCTACTGTGCTTGACCCACGCTTTAAGGATTTAAAGTGTCTTGAAAAGGGAGAGCGAGAAGAGGTTTAGACCTTTCCCATCCCCTGCTGCAGGAACAGTGTAAACAGTGGCGGTTCTTGATATGGGCGACATGGGCGGTTGCCCAGGATGGCAACGTGGCATCATGGCATCGGCGAAAAAAAAGTTACTCGCACCTATGCTGCCCCGATAGCATGCAAGTGCATTTTGCGGATTGCATAGGCACTGATTGGTTTTCTATTATCCATTTGCGAGGAGTAAGGGCACCCTCTGTTTGTGAGGTGCACCTGCTGCTTGCTGCACAGGTAGGAGAGGGGCGGGGCAGCGGGGGATTCTCTGGCTGGCTGGAGTGGCATCTAATAACTAAAATAAAACAAAATAAAAACAAACCAACAAACTAGGGCTGTCAGCGTTAACGCCATCAACACTATTAACACGATTAAAAATGTTAACTCAATTAATCCATATGGAGCGTAGAATGACTCAAAATCCCCGAAATGCCTCTGACAACGCATTTCGGGCAGTTCGTCCAAAGTTTGTCCATTTTGCACTCCAGATGGGTTGATTGCCTTAAATAGTTTAATCGCATTAATCGTGATGACGGTGTTAAAGCGTTAACGTTGACAGCCCTACAACAAACACAAAAACTGAAGACATTATGACAGGCCGTCAGTTTGGAAAAAAAGGGTGAAGGGAGTATATCCATCAAACAGACAGCCGCATGTAACTACGACGGTGTTTGCTAGTTCACCTTACATGCATTAATTTAATAACGTGGTTAGCCTACTCAACGTAAATTACACACGAACAACATTAAGCTACTCGCCCAGAGAAGAACGGCTGCTGCTGCCATCATCATCCGTCATCATTTCTGCTACACTGGCAGGGCTAGGGGCCAGGACTCTCCTTTTCGGGTTCTTGGGGGATGTTGCTAACTCCGGGTCCGATAACAGGAGCACACCCGCAGTAGATGTGACCGGTGTGAGGTCTCACAGCAAGCTATCAAATACGATGCTCCTTTCTCATGTTGAGAGACAGTCTGTACAGGTATCAGGACATTGTTAAAGCAGAAAAGTCAAGGTTTCTTTCTAATGTTATTGAGAATAGCTCCAATAATCCTCGGGTTCTTTTTTCAATTATTGACTCTGCCCTGAATATTTCCCCAGCTTCTTGTATTAATAGTTCCTCAGACACCTGTGAAAGGTTCTTGCAGTTTTTTATCAATAAGATAAAACAGCTTCGATCTATGATCGCCCTGCCTTCACATGACGTGTCTAAAATATTCACCTGCTCTGCTGTTTTTGATCAGTTTGAGCCTGTGTGTCTTGATCAGGTGGAGGAAGTATGTAGTGGCACAAAGACATCATCGTGTCCAAATGACATTATTCCAACACATCTTCTAAAAAAGATTTTTAAGGTTGTCAGTTCTGACATTTTAGCTATTTTTAATAGCAGCCTTAGCTCAGGTGTTGTGCCAGCCTGTTTTAAACATGCTGTTGTACAGCCTGTACTTAAAAAACCTAATCTTGACTCCTCCGTCCTCACTAACTTCAGGCCTATTTCAAAGCTCCCCTTCCTGTCGAAAATTTTGGAAAAGATTGTGTTTGTTCAGCTGCAATCTTTTCTAAATGGACACAATGTTCTTGAGAGGTTTCAGTCTGGTTTTAAAACTCTTCATAGCACAGAAACTGCACTTTTAAAAGTTCTTAATGATCTTTTATTAGCCACTGACTCAGGTGACTCAGCTGTGCTTCTGCTTTTAGATCTGACCGCTGCCTTCGATACTGTTGACCACAGCATTTTAATCTCACGGTTGGAGCATTGTGGCGTAAAGGGCACCCCATTAGAGTGGTTCAGGTCATACCTGTCTGACAGGACCTTCTCTGTGAGCTTTGGCGATTTTATCTCTTCCTCAGCTCCCCTTACTTGTGGTGTTCCCCAGGGATCTATACTGGGGCCAATATTGTTCTCCATTTATATGCTGCCTTTAGGTCTAATTTTTAGAAAATACAACATTTGTTTTCATTCATATGCCGATGATACTCAGATCTATCTTCAATTGAAGGGAAACAGTCCTGCCTCACTAGAACCCTTACTTCAGTGTCTCGGTGAAGTTAAATCCTGGATGGCCTCTAATTTCCTTAACTTTAATGAGAACAAAACCGAAGTGATAATTTTTGGACCAAGCGGTAATCCCAACACTTCTAATTTTAACCTGCACAGTTTTGAGCCTTTTGTCAAATCACATGCCAAAAATTTGGGGGTTATACTTGACAGCAATTTCACCTTTGAAAAACAAATTAGCTCAGTTGTACAGCGGTCTTTCTTCAAACTGAGGCTTTTATCTAAGGTGAGATCATTTTTATCTTTTAAAAACTTTGAACGAGCGATTCATGCTTTTATTATATCCCAGCTGGACTATTGTAACTCCTTATATGCTGGAGTCAGCCAGACCTGCCTGGCAAGGCTGCAGTTGGTCCAGAATGCTGCAGCTCGTCTTCTGACACGTACTAAAAGATGTGAACACATTTCCCCGGTACTTGCCTCCCTTCATTGGCTCCCTGTCCGCTTCAGAATTAATTTTAAAATTTTATTGTTGACTTACAAAGCCCTGAATGGACAGGCTCCCGGGTA
This sequence comes from Haplochromis burtoni, assembly GCF_018398535.1. Lineage (NCBI taxonomy): Eukaryota > Metazoa > Chordata > Actinopteri > Cichliformes > Cichlidae > Haplochromis > Haplochromis burtoni. The sequence goes on from NW_024584303.1 coordinate 18,873, forward strand.
TTTGTCTGACCTCT
>NW_024584304.1:0-18875 GCF_018398535.1 Haplochromis burtoni
CAGCAAATACACCGGACAATTACATCCACGCTCTTTGGTTCTGTCCACCAGTTCAGAAATTCTGGCGTGAGATATGTGAAGACTTATCAAAGTGTCTGAAATGTAACATTCCAGCCTCCCCTTTAGTATGCTTGCTGGGCAACTTGGATGAGGTCACTGCAGAAATAAACACAGCCCACGTTGTTTTTACGGCCCTATGCATTGCCAAGAAAATGGTCCTCATTAACTGGAAAAATAAAAATAATCTTAATTCTAACCAATATAGAAACCATCTAATAGATCACATTAGTCTTGATACAACATCTGCCATCACATTTGATCAATCCCTTTGGGCTCCTTTGATCGGCTTCATCACCTAGTGGGGGTGGGGGGTCATGGTTTGGTCCTGCCTTCGCTATTGTGGTTGATATGGGGGTAGGGACGGCCTTAGGGCGTCTGGGGAGTCCCTAGGGACGTTTCCCTAGAGGGACTAACCTGGGGGATGTGGCCATGACCTGGTTAGGAGCTCTGGGGCTCTTGGATGGTGTTTTCCTTGTGGCTGCGTACAGCGGAGATGGGGGAGGGTCTGTGCTGGCGGACGTTGGTTACTGGCCTGGTAGCCTGGCTGCCCCTGGGAGGGTCCGGGACGGGCGTGGAGGCTTGGGGGTCTGGGGGTGCTCCGCCCCCCGGTCTGGGGTGCTGGCCGGGCCTTGGGGGCTTGGGTCCTGGCTGTTGTGTCGCCGGAGCAGTGGGCGGGTGGGTGCAGGGGGGCTCAGCCCCAGTGCAGGGGACCTCTGGTGCATCGGCCCTACTAGGGGGCTCTCTAACTGGTGGGGAGGTTGTTATATCTTTGCAGGTGGTCTCCTCACTACAGGAGCTCACTCTGCAGGTGGGGGGAGAGATATAGGAGAGGTGGAGAATGAACTCAACCTGGGTGTCTATTGTCTTGTGTAGTTTGGGAGATGATTGGATGATGGGGTGGGTGCAGTTTTCTCTGGGGTGGAGTCGGGTGGGCTGCCCCGGACTCTGTGGGGCTGGGCGGTGCTGCTGCTGCGGGCCCCGGTCCGGATGGGCCTGGGCCCCCTTGCCCTGGTGGGTTCCAGAGTGTGGGGGTGCCTACTGGGGTCAGCGGGGGAGCTGGCCCCAGGGAGGGGCCGCTTGCCCCTCCCTTTCTTCCCTCCCCATCCTCAGCTGCCTCCCTATTCCCGCTCTACCACACCCACCCACACACGCAGGGCTTGGGGTGCAGGTATGTCACCAGGGTGCAGGGGAGGCACTCCCCCTCTGTCCCCTTCTGGCCGCCTGTGCCTCAATTTTATTCTGCAACCTAGACATCCACATTACTCACACTCTCACATAACACATACATATAGGGCCTTGGGGGTGGGCACGTTTTACAGCATCCAGAGGATGGTCGGTGTACTCCAACCCACCTCTGGCGCTGGTGCCCTACCCTCAATTTTAAATGCATTTAGACACTAAGGGTTTTCGGGAGGAGCCGTGCTGCTCTCTGAGAGGAAGCTAGTACCATGCTCTCCTGAGTTTTAAATGCACTTTAGAACAGCACACAGCAACACTACATATGAGCGGGCGTAGGGAGGTTTGAGGTCTTCACTCACCCCGGTTCTGTTAGCCGTCAGGGCTGGGGGGCTGGGAGGAGGTGCTGGCCGTCAGACTGGGGTCTGGGATGCGGGGCCTCCCTGCTACTGCAGATAAGGAGGTGGTCCGCTTGCCTCCACCCCAGAGAGAAGGGTTACATCTCCTGGGTCTAGGTGCGGCTTGCCCCTCTGAGGGCGGGGGTACCTGGACCTGGGATATAGAGTATGTTTGGGGAGTGTGACTGTCTGTGCAGTGTCTATTTGTGTCTGTCTACACGTTGGGTGAGTGCCGAGTATTTGGTTGTGCATATGGGGTGGGAATGCACGTTTGTGTCCGCGTGTGCCTGTTCGTCTGTGTCTATATGTCAGGTTGGGTCTTAGACTCAACCTCTCTGGGTACATCTCAGGCCCTCTAAAGTACGGAGGCCTATCTCCCCTCACCACACTCCCTGCCGGTGGCTGATGCCCTCAGACGTTGGTGTGTTGGTGGTCCTTGTCGTCTGGGGCTGGGCGCTCATGTATGTACCGGCTCACTCCTGGTGGCCGATTGGCGGGGCCGGGCGCCTGTGGCCCGGCTGGGCTCCTTCCGGGGGGTGGGATGCCCTCAGGCCTCTGGCCTCTGGGCCTGAAGCTCGGTCCTCTCTACTGGCACAGCTGGCTGCCGGCAGAGCCCGCGGGCACGCCACTGCAACCCCCTCTGGCCTCTGCTCCGTAGCTGCGGGGTGACCTCTCCTTTGGGGCTCTACTCAGCTCTTCCCAGGAGGGTGGCACGGTTCCCCCCCTTTGGTGGTCCTCCTCGGGTCCTTGTACTCTGGGGCCTCTGGATATCTGGGGCCTGGATCTCCTCCATACCTGCTTCATACCCTGGTGGACGGGGCTATGGCTCCCCACACTCCCTAGCAGATCGTTACATGGAGAAACCTTTGGAATACAAGCATGCTGATCCACACAGGTATGCACACAGGTGTACACACGGGTGTTCACAGACACGGACTACACCTTTCTTGGCTGCTGCCTCAAAGCACATTGTGCGCTGTCTATCTTGCGTGCTGCACAATATCGTTTATTATTTAATATCTACTGCTAGCTAGTTTATTGTGATGGTGCTGTTTTTTTTATTATGTTGCTCTTTGTTGTTTGCTTTCTCTTCTGTTTTTTTCTCCATACAGGTGATCCAGGTGTTTTGTTTGTTTTTTTTTTCTTCCCCTTCTCACCGTCTCTTCTCCCCTTTGGTTTTCTTTCTCTCCCTCTCTTTCTTTCATTCTTTCTCCCTGTCCTATCCCCCAGTCATGTCTGTCCCGTTTGTAGCAACTGAAAATAAAATAAATTCATAATTATAATAAAGGTCAATCAAATGGACCAATATGGCAAGGCCATGATGATCCACTTGGTAAAATAAATCCGCTTGGCATCTTTCTTGGCCTTAAGACAACAATTCTGATGGCTAAAGATCCAAACGGGACACAAAAAAAAAAAAAAAGATTTCGGCTGAAATAAATTTTACATTCCTATCTACACTCAACAAAAATATAAACGCAACACCTTTGTTACTGCTCCCATTCCCCATGGGATGGACGTAGAGACCTAAAATTCATTCCAGATACACAATATAACCATCCCTCCCAAACAGTGGTCACAAATCAGTCCAAATGTGTGGTAGTGGGCACATCTGCTATATTGAGATAATCCATCCCACCTCACAGGTGTGCCACATCAGGATGCTGATCTGACATCATGAGTAGTGCACAGGTGTACCTCAGACTGCCCACAACAAAAGGCCACCCTGGAATGTGCAGTTTTGTCTCACAGCAAAATGCCACAGATGCCACAAGCAATGAGGGAGCGTGCAATTGGCATGCTGACAGCAGGAATGTCAACCAGATCTGTCGCCCGTGCATTGAATGTTCATTTCTCAACCATAAGCCGTCTCCACAGGCGTTTCAGAGAATATGGCAGCACATCCAACCGGCCTCACAACCGCAGACCTCGTGTAACCACACCAGCCCAGGACCTCCACATCCAGCAGGTTCACCTCCAAGATCGTCTGAGACCAGCCACCCAGACAGCTGCTGGAACAATTGGTTTGCACAACCAAACAATTTCTGCACAAACTGTCAGAAACCGTCTCAGGGACGCTCAACTGCATGCCCGTCGTCCTCATCGGGGTCTTGACCTGACTCCAGCTCGTCGCCGTAACAGACTTGTGTGGGCAAATGCTCACATTCGATGGCGTCTGGCACGTTGGAGAGGTGTGCGCTTCACGGATGAATCATGGTTCACATTGTTCAGGGCAGATGGCAGCTGAGAATGTCCCAGTTCTTGCATGGCCAGCATACTCACCGGACATGTCACCCATTGAGCATGTTCGGGATGTGCTTGACCGGCGTATACGACAGCGTGTACCAGTTCCCACGAATATCCAACAACCTCGCACAGCCATTGAAGTGGAGTGGACCAACATTCCACAGGCCACAATTGACAATCTGATAGACTCCATGCGACGATGTGTTGCACTGCATGAGGCAAATGGTGGTCACACCAGATACTGACCGGTTCTGGGTCCCCAGACCCCCAATAGCGCAAAAAACTGCACATTCCAGGGTGGCCTTTTGTTGTGGGCAGTCTGAGGTACACCTGTGCACTACTCATGATGTCAGATCAGCATCCTGATGTGGCACACCTGTGAGGTGGGATGGATTATCTCAATATAGCAGATGTGCCCACTACCACACATTTGGACTGATTTGTGACCACTGTTTGGGAGGGATGGTTATATTGTGTATCTGGAATGAATTTTAGGTCTCTACGTCCATCCCATGGGGAATGGGAGCAGTAACAAAGGTGTTGCGTTTATATTTTTGTTGAGTGTATAATATAATGCTATTACATCAATATATCACAAGGTTCAGTTAGTTTTGTACAAAAACAGCTGGTAAAAACGACGCATAAAGAGCTTCTCTTTAGTTTCTTACTTTGAGTACATTTCACAGACTGTACTTTTTTACTTTTACTTGAGTAAATAAATGTAATCAGTACTTCAGCTTTTACCAGAGTATTTTTTAACACAAGTATCTGTGCTTTAACTTAAGCGCAGAATGTCTCAATGTTTGACATTCTAGGTAGGACCAATATGTTTACATTACACATGCTCTGCATCGGCAGAGCTGTGAAGCCAGATGATACAAACCAATCAGTTAAACTGCAAGAATGGCTTAAAGACATGGATGCAGATAAAACTGAGGTTTTTGTACCCAGCCCTAAAAATCTTAGAAACATTGTGTCTAACCAGACACTAAGCCTGGATGCCATTACCACCACACTGTGAGGAATCTTGAGTATATTATGCAAATGCTTTCTTGACTTTGCGCAAGAAACACAATATGACTAAAATTAGAAACATAATGTTGCTGATGCTGAAAAACTAATTTATGCAGCTATTACTTCTAGGCTGAACTATTGTAATTTGGGGAGAAGAAAAGAAAAAAAAAGAAAGAAAGAAATGACTAATTCAAGAGTAAAGGACTTCTTGCCTAGTCTGCAGGTTCTTAATGCGCGACAGCATGTCCAGGTGACCAGCGGAGTATTGCTCAATCACGTCCATGACATCGTAGGGTCGCAAGCTCTCTTTGAACCTCCTCTTTGACACCAGGAAGCTCATGATGCTGGGGGGGGAGGGACATCGTTGTTAAACGTGTCACGTGACAGGAAAACAAATGACCAGATCACAGCAGACATTTCAGAATAATTCCCAAGAATTCTCCTGCTCAAAACAAACAAAAAGTGCAATGCAGAGTCAAATGCAAATGAAATATAACAAATCAAAGGTTTATTTATTTAAATGATTAATGCTTTAGGAAAATATGATTGGTACAAACTGAATGCACACCAAATAAAGTCATTTGATCACATTGATCAGATAACATTTTACACTGTACGTATGTAACAGAAGTATATGGAAAATTTACATGTAACCAACTTAAAACCAACATTTTGGGCATACTAAATGGTACTAATGGTAATGGTAGCTGATGGTTGTCATCCATTTTACATTAAATATATATGTTGTCTCTCAAATATCCACAAATGTGTCCTTTGGCAGCTATTTTAAACCACTTCTTTTAAACATAACCAAGCGGTTTATGATGACTAATCCTAAACCAATAGTTTTTGCTGTCTTCTGAATCACCACCACCTCCACATCCTACTAATGAGACCAGTTATTTCTGAGCATCTAATATCACTGAGGCTGATGCATCGAGGCACCAGCGTCAAACGACACATCATGCACATCTCTGGACGTCAGCAGCAGCCGACACCCTGGCATGGCAACCAGTGTTGGTCAAGTTCCTTGAAAATAGTATTTAGTTACTAATTATTGATTACCTCTCCAAGAAAGTAATCATTACTTTACTGATGTTATTTTCAAAAGTAATTAGTTACTTTATTATTAGTTACTTTTTAAATACACAACCTGAATACATAATAAAGCAATAGACCTTTCAGCCCAATTCTATTTGTTCTGCATAATCCATCATATAAAATCGAATCTTTTTAAAACTTGTCAGAATCTTTTAACTTAACCACATTCTAGCTAATAGTCCATCATTGTACATTATTTATTATTATTACTTCTAATACGCCTACTTCTTTAAACACTGAAATAGCTACACAGATGACCACAGATATTATTTTTACACTACATGAAATAACCAATCACAGAACCATAAAAACCTCTTATTCAGAGAGTCCTTACCAGATTGCTCTGATTGCAACTTTCAAGCCTGGTGGTAACTCTTGAGTGAAGAATTCACAGTGGCAGCTCTTATCGTCACCAACTTCCTCTCCCGGAAGGCTCGCCTCTAGAAAGCAAATGCAAGGACACTCTTTTAAAAAAATATTACATCTGCTTCCGCATGACAAACGTCACCAGCAGAAGCAGAGCAGAGCCGTCGCTTTCAGCGCCAAAGGTGCAAGTGTCCGTGTTACAGTTGGTCTCAAGCCAGTTAGCCAGTTTGGGAGTGTGTGAGCAAGCTTCGTGGGACGACAGGTAAAAAGATTCGGTGCAGAATTGAAGGATAGTGCTGAGGTGATAAAGCTTTACTGTAACCTTCAAAGACAGGTACTCTCTTCCCACCACCAATTACAGATTAGCACTGGAAGGCTGGTCTACAGAATTTAAAGCATATTGCATGGAGTTGTCAAGGCCTAATTAGTGGAAATCAGAAATTTTCTGAGAATCTGGTAGGGAAAGTGAGGTCTCCTCATGCAAGCTAAAGCAGGGTTTGGGGGCATGTCTCTGGGTCAGTTTTGGATAATCTCGGCACCACTTGACTTGAACCCGTTTAGCTTAGCCTACTGCTACCATAAATACAAATGTATTACATGAGGTGCTCTAACAATCATAACAAGTAAATATGGAATAATTAGTTCCATGGGAGACTCTGCTAGACTCATGCCCTCAGTCATCACAGTGAGAAAAACAGCATAACAAAGGGTTCATGTCAAGTGAACATATCTCAGCAGATATCAGCATGCAGGTTTCTCAGACTGGGTGAAGCTGACTTGTCTTTGGATAATTTTCCCTATAGAAGTCCATCCATCCATTCCGCTTATCCTTTTCAGGGTCGCGGGGGGCGCTGGAGCCTATCCCAGCTGTCATAGGGCGAGAGGCAGGGTACACCCTGGACAGGTCGCCAGTCTGTCGCAGGGCTAACACACAGGGACAGACAACCATTCACACACTCGCACATTCACACCTAGTGGCAATTTGGATTATCCAATTAACCTATCCCCACAAGCTGCATGTCTTTGGACGGTGGGAGGAAGCCGGAGTACCCGGAGAGAACCCACGCAAACACGGGGAGAACATGCAAACTCCACACAGAAAGACCCCGGCCTGATGGTGGAATTGAACTCAGGACCTTCTTGCTGTGCGGCAACAGTGCTAACCACCGTGCCACCGTGCTGCCAATGCCTTACTTATTAAACCTTCAATTGCTGCAAAAAGAGAGAGAGGAGAGACATGGGAAAAGATTTGTTATGGATTCTAGCAGGATGAAAATGGCAGACAAATCAATTCCAAACATGGAAAACTGTGGAGTCTATTGAATGGTTTCTGGATCATGTTTGAACGGGCTGGTCTCTCTTCTCTTAGATTTAAGCTTACCAATTACATATGTTTCAAAGCTTTATATAACATGTATGGTAAACTATACAGCTAGACATTATAGACTACGTTACAGTCTTTACTGAAGACATGTCATGATGACTTGTCTAACCTGGAGAACTCTTCAGTCCAAAGTCTTCGTCCTGCATTTCAATCAGCACTTAAACATGCCATGAAGTGAAAGAAGAAAGACAGCTAATGAGATTTGGTTCACATTGCTTAACAGAAAGCAAAGAAATGGAGAGAGAAGAGAAATATTCTAATGATAGTGACACAGATGACACATGGATGCAGTGGGACTGTCTAGCACTAAATGATGACACCACACCACGACATCCAAAGTGACGGTCTCCTGAATGTGTTCTTAAAAATTTGATTTGTCATAGAAGTGACAAATTTTTGTATACATGAAGGGAACATACATGTCTGCATGATAACTCAGCTACAGTCTCCACATTGATTGCATCTCAAAAAGGTTTTGACAGTAACTTCTAAACTCACACAGCTGGTGAGCTGCTGACCTGGCACTGCTCTGCTACATGTTCACTGGCAGCAACTGAATGTTTGTCAGATAAACTGTTGATCACAAACAAGTTTTGCCAAAGTATTCTGTGGCTAAAAGTTTACTCGTCCTGGGCATGAATGTCATGGTAAGTTGTTGCTTTTATTGATTTCGATAAACTGTTCTTTTTCTAAGGTCAAGTGATTGTACAGCATATAACCAGTGTTGCCAACTCCTCAGTAAGGAAAATCGCTATTGGTTGTCCTAAAAGTCGCTAGAAGTCGCTAAATGACGTCATCGCCCAATTTGCATAATTGGTCATGCTAATCTAATTGTAACCTATGTTGTTGGAGAGAGAAATAACATCATGGAAGAGACAAAGTGAGTAAAAAACGTCCTAAATGCATTTAGAGTTTATTTAGAACTACAAATTAAATTTCTTTTAGCAATTATTGTTTTTTTAATGTCACAATTCCAACCCTGCTCCTTTACCCGGGCTTGGACCGGCAAAAGTGACCCGAAATAGGCTCTGGTGGAGTTACTTTGTGTGTGTGTGTTTATAAGTAGTTTTAAACCTTGTGATCCACAAAACAGCATAAGAGTAAAAGAAGAACTGACTGCGTTACAGCACCCGCTGCTTGTTGAGAGTAAAAGCGATACGCGCTTTCACGTCTTTTTTTAGCGACTTTTTTTTAGAAAAAAAGTCACTAAGGGGTCTGAAAACTCGCTAAATATAGCGACAAAGTCGCTAAGTTGGCAACACTGCATATAACGGTATACCTGGTAGCTATCACCTAGCTTATGACATAATTGTGTCTGGATATTTAAACTTGTTTGTTTCCTGGTATGGACCATTACGGCTTTTAAGTAGAATTCCCAAATTTTCAATAAGCCTGAGTTTGGGGCTTTTGGAAGTATATTCAAAAAGCTTAATATCTTAATGTAATGTTAATACAGCTGAAAAATTTAGAGGCAGTCCTCATTTATTCATTTTATTCATCCTTTAAAGTACCAGTACTGCTGGCAGCAAAACAGCTACAGAGCATGATGCTACCGCCACCATGCTTGACAGCTCATACAGGGTTGTTAGGTTTGAACACCTCACCTTTAACTCCTCCAAACATCTCTTGTCACTGGGGCCAAATAGCTCAACCTTTGTCTTGTCTGACAATAAAACCTTCCTCCAGAAGGCATTTAGCTTGTCCATGTGGGCAGCTGCATATTTCAGTTGAGCTTGATGGGCTTGATTTTGAAACAGGAGCTTCTTCTTGGTTGGTACCCCCTCAGTCCACAGTGATGTAAAACTTGCTTCACTGTGTACCTTACAGCAGTTTCCAGTTAATGTCTGGTTTGAGCCTTGGGCTGTTCAGGAACATGCTAACTAATTTTCTCTTGTCTTATCTGAGGGTGACAGTCTGGGTCTTCCTCTGGACCTTAGAAAACTGGCGACACGTCTGAATAACTTGTATGTTTAAACCGATTGTCCTGGAATCTGCAAGTGTTTAGAAATGGACTATTAAACTTCAGGAATGGACAAATCCCCAACGATCAACTCTACGGAAAATTTGTGTGCTATGCTCAAAAGCTAGGTCCCTGCTTGGAAACCAACATGTTTAAATAAACTCTACCAATTCTGCCAGAAGCTTGTTGATGGCAACCAAAAGCATCTGGTCAAGGTGCAACTTCCCAAAACATTTAGCCAAATATTAGTTGAGGTGTATGTATACTTTTGACCCCGTGTGGATCTTATGCAGCCAATTCTTTTAAGAAAAAGTTATTATTGATGTATCCTGTACAATTCTGGACCTCAGAAACAGAACAGTTGAGAAAAAACATTAAAAACACACACTTACCATTTATGCCCATGATGAATGTATGTATACTTCTGGCAATGATTGTATATTGAGCTAGTGTTACTAGTAGTGTTATAGTTACATAAGATTTGGTTGGTTTTGTTTTCAGTTTTCTTTAATATAAATAATTTTGACTCCTAAAGTTTGGTCTCTGAACAAATAGCCAAGGTCATACTGGCTCAAATGAATTCCTGGAAATTTTGGGAAGTGCACTTAACTTGAATTCTTCTGGAACGTTAGATATCACGTTTGTGTATGCAAGCTAAATGTGAAGCCGGAGCACAGAGATGAGACACAGGAGGAAGCAGCAACCCGCTCACCTCTGCTTCCAGGCTCCATACAAAAGCTAGGGCCTCCATGTCCTGAATGTAGTTTCATATTCACAACACCCACATCTCTTTTAATAAGTGTCTGCCATTTTCTACAGTTTTCATGATGGTTTGAATACAGTTTCTGAGGTTTCCCCACCTACAACAATAGAATTCTCCAAGTCTCTACACTGTATGGCTGTGTATTCAGTTATACTACACAACACTACTACACTCATTCTGGTCAGATGATGATCAGTTTCCTCACCCTCTGAGTTTTTGCGCGAGGTGCTGCCCTGAGCTTTGAAGGCATTTTTCGCCCCTCGGTTCTTGTCGGTGAAGCTCCAGCTCTTGGTGACCTTGCTGGGGCTTGCTTCAGCACCATCATCTGCTCCACCTGGAGACTGGGCTTTCCCCTTGGACACAGGAGCCTTAGAAGGACTGGGAAACAGTTTGTCCTTCAGACTCAGCTTCCGACTAAAACAGGAAGTAACAATACAGTAAATTAAGCCTGTTTAACTCTGCATTTATCAGCATCATTTTAATGAAAGACTACCTGTAGCTAAATGTCTGTATTCTACTGTGTTTAAGCCCTAGCTTGTGAATTTGTAGAATTCATCTGCAATGTGATAATAAATCTTACCTCAGCAGAAATGCAAAATGGGCAATGTCCTACAGCAGAAGGAGCCATGTCCACAAACGAACATAGTAGAGCATTCGGTGGTTCAGGCAAGCAGCAGGAAGCTACAAGCAGGCATGCATGGGAAGCAAAGTGACACTGTGCGTCTCAAAAGGAAGAGCTGTGGTCTGGCTCTATGCAAAAAAAGTGAACACAAATCATGCAACAAAAAAATAAAATCATTGTCGTATGGCACGTGGTAACCATTAGGTAATCAGCAATATGCACCTTGCCTGCTGAACGGGGCTGAGTGGGCAAAAAAGACAGCCAGCAAATCAACTGCAAGACGTTACTAAACAGAAACCATAAAAGAAGGATGTAAATCTGCACCTTTCCTGGGGAAAGGGTAAAAGTTAGAAATAGCTCTTTGTTGCTTTTACGTGTGAATCTCCTCATGTAGACATCAGAAACAAAGCTTCACTACGCTACAAATAGTAACAAGTCGGATTGTGTACTTTCCGTAGTGCTACATGTCCTTATTCTGTGACTCCTCTACCTTTACTTGCACTTGCAGAAGAAAAGAACATTGGTAGGAATAGAAGGAGACACACAGACTTGCAGTGCAGTTGTTAGTATCTGTGCAGCAACTATACCTAATAGCTCTCGGACAGCACCCACAAAGTCTGTCTTTGTGTGCATTTTCATTACTGGAGTGGTGGGCAGTAGGAGGAGACCAAAAAAGATAAACTAGAAGTGGGTAGAGTCACAAAAACAGCAGTGTGTGCCAAGATGCCAGTAACGCTTTACTGTGACTGTAATTTATTGCTCATTTAAAGAATAAAATTTTTTGGTTTTATTCATTTTGCCATTTAAACGATTGTCTGATTTTACACGTGAGTCTAAAATATGCAATTGGATTATAAGGAGGTTTGTCATTCAGCCACGATCAAGTGTTACCACCTTGTCAATAGTTACACTTGTTTTCTGTGTTAAAAAACAGAGTGATAGAAAAATCAAGCAAAAGTGTTCAAAATCACTTTTTTCCCAAGGTGATGCTGAAAGGTAGACTATCAAAGAACAGCATATCGGTTAATATTTAATAAAGCTGCCAGTTGGGAATGAGGCCAAAGTGAGCTGATCTTTGAGCACCATGTGAGCAAATGCAGCGTGACCGTTCTTGAAGGAGGCACTTAACACGCAGCCACACCCATGTCACACACACAAACCCCCACTCTCGCACACTGATGTACAGTAAGCACACTCCCCCAAGAAGAGTGTCTCAGCAGCAGCTAAGAGCAGAATTGAAGAGAAGGCAAAGGAAAGAGGCGAGAGATAAAACCAGATCACAGACCTGGGAGAGGTTTCTGTTTGTGACTCCTTCCTGTGAGCAGAAAAGGCATAAATGTTACACAATGTAAGATACAAGTTATGGACATGGATGAAAAATTATCTGTAAAAACCTGAAAAAAAACCCCCAATATATATGTTACCACACGGGGGCAGTGGAAACAAGTTCTAAACAACAGCAACAGTTGCCTGCTTACACTGAATGATCTTTCATATTTCTATGAAGATTAAATTTTGTGATGAGTGTCCAGTATTTACTCACTCTTCTGCAATGTTTTTTGTCTCCACTGACAAAAGAAACCTTAGGCTATTAAGTAAATACAGAAGGTAAATGGACTGGTTCTTATATAGCACTTTTCTACCCTGCCTGAGCACTCAAATCGCTTCGTTCACATACAAGCACTTTTTTCTATTCTTAAGTGCTTCCTATCTCCTATTCACACTTCAGCACCTTGGGGTTCAAAGAATCTTCATTTTCAAACCAACCAAAAAGTTGACACATTTTCTCTTAATATGTGAAAACTACAGTGAGCCTCATAACACGACTCGAACAGGTATTCTCCAGGATCTAAACCTGGACCTTTATTGTTAAGATTTTGCATTCATAGGCAATTGGTACGGTGGCCCTGAGAGGCCAAACACACTGCAACTTAGGAAAACACCAGCAATAAGAAAAACGCTGCAAAGTGCACAAAACACAACGGAAATAGAAAAAAAGAATAGGAAAAACAGATTTCCAAAGCACAAGGGAAGTGTTTCTGGGGAGACAATAACCGACGGACCAGTTGCAGGAACCAAAATATGCTAAGAATTGCGCTGGGAGACACTTAAAAGAAGTGGAGGATCTATCGGTTTTGTGAGGAAAGAAAAGATGAGAGGTAAGTGTGTTAGCCTAACTATTAGCCTAAAAGATCTCGTCATCAGTATTATATGAATCATGATAAAACACACCTACCATGTTTCTGGGTTCCTGCAACTGGTTCGTCAGGGTTATTTTCTCCCCAGAAACAATTCCTTGTGTTTTTGAAATCTGTTTTTTCCTTTTTTCGTTGTTGTTTTTCTTATTTCTGTTGTGTTTTGTGTGCTTTTGCAGCATTTTTCTTATTGCTGGTGTTTTCTTAGGTTGTAAGTAAGCTAAGTAAGTAAAACTTTATTTATATAGCACCTTTCAAGATAAAAATCACAAAGTGCTTCACAGAAGCTAAAACCTAAAAATAAAAATCAACTAAAAGCAAGTTTAAAAAGATGGGTTTTTAGCTGTTTTTTAAAAGCGACCACTGAGTCCACAGATCTCAGGCTCAAAGGGAGAGAGTTCCACAATCTGGGGGCCACAGTTCCAAAAGCTTTGTCGCCTTTTGTTTTCAGCCTCGTGTGTTGGACAGCAAGCAAGCCCTGGTCACATGACCTCAGGGACCTGCTGGGAATGTATGGATGTAAAAGTTCACTTATATATGTTGGTGCTTGTCCCAAGCTGAAAGTCAAGGTCAAAACCTTAAACTGGATTCTGAATTTAACGGGGAGCCAGTGCAGCTGAATCAGCAGGGGTGTGACATGGGAAAACTTGGAGGACTTGGTCAGAAGCTTTGCAGCAGCGTTCTGAACAACTTGCAGACGCTCCAAAGAGGCTTTACATAAACAAGTAAACAAAGAATTACAATAGTCCAGACGAGATGAAACAAATGCATGAATGACAATTTCTAATTCGGAGCGCGATACAATGGGACTCAGCTTAGCAATGTTTCTCAATGATAAAAACAGGAGCGAACCAAAGATTTTACATGGGCATCCAAAGTCAGAGCTGAGTCAATACTAACACCAAGGCTCCTGATAGACGGTTTTGCAAATGTAGCAAGTGGACCCAAGTTTTCCATAACACTAGGTACAAAATTTTTAGGAGCACAAACAAGAACTTCAGTCTTCTCCTCATTTAGTTGAAGAAAGTTTCCAGCCATCCAACATCTAATGGAGTCTATGCACTTGTGCAAAATCTGTAGCTTGGAAACATCACTGGGGCTTAAAGGAGATATATACCTGAATATCATCTGCATAGCAGTGATACGAAATGTCCTTAAAAGTGCTCAATAAGTGTTGAAGAGGAAGTAAATACAGTAAGAACAATAAAGGCCCCAAAACTGAACCTTGTGGCACACCATAGGCAAGAAAAGTAGAAGAGGAACTGTACTTAGAGGTAGCCACAGAAAAGGATCGTTCATGCAAATAGGATTCAAACCAGTCCAAAGCAGCCCCTGATATACCCACCCAGTGCTCTCAGCCTATCTAGCAGAATATGATGGTCCACAGTATCAAAGGCGGAGGTCAGGTCCAACATCAACAGAACGGAGCATTCTCCTGCATCACATCTCATCAAAATGTCGTTGGAGACTCTAAGAAGTGTAGTTTCAGTAGAGTGAGCTCTACGAAAGCCAGATTGGAATTTATCCAGAATGCTGTATTCATCTAGAACAGCTATAAGCTGCTTAGCCACAACCTTTTCTAAAATCTTAGAAATGAACGGTAATTTTGAAATCGGTCTGTAGCTACTGAGAAGAGAAGCATCAAGCTTAGGTTTTTTTAACAGTGGGTGAATAACAGCATTCTTACAATAAACAGGGACCTGACCAGAAACCAGTGAGGTATTGATAATTGTGAGCACACAGGGACCAATAGGTTGCAGTCCGTTTGGCCTCTCACGGCCACCGTACATTTGTTAGGCATACCTGTTCAACTGCATTGCTTATCGCAAATATCTAATCACACTGCAGCAATTCACTGCATTGTGGCCAAAACGTCCTGCTGACATTCAAACTGAGCATCAGAATGGAGAAGAAAGGTGATTTAAGTGACTTTGAACATGGCATGGCTCAGACAGGTTAGTTAGAGCATTATAGGAACAGGATCTGCTGGGATTCTCCCCACACAACCGTCTCAAGGGTTTACAGAGAACGGTCTGAATATATTATAATTATAGTAACTTAAACAACCACTCGTTACAGCCAAGGTATGCAGAAGAGCATCTTTGAACGCACAGCACGTTGAGCTTTGAGGTAGATGGGCTACAGCAGCAGAAGACCACACCTGTCAACAGGAAACTGAGGTTACAATTTGCACAGGCTTACATCTCTGCTTCCAGCAGGATAATGAGCAACATCACAAAGCTCAAATCATCTCAAACTGGTTCCTTGAACATAATAACATGTTCACTGTAGTCAAATGGCCTCAACAGTTACCAGATCTCAATCCAGTGGAGAACATTTGGTTTGTGCTGGATCAGGAGATTTGCAGCACTGATGTGCAGCAAGCACATTTGCGACTGGGTGACGCTATCATGCCAATATATCCAGCTCCTTGTTGAATATTTGTTATAAAGAATTCAGGCAGTTCCGAAAGCAAAATGGGGTTTAACTAACTTCTACCAATGTATAACTAATAAATTGTCTGGTAAATGTATATTAATGAATTTTCTAAGTGTCGCACAGGTTTTCCACTCAAGTGGGGTTGAAAATTTGCTCTGGCTATAGAGCCAGTGAATCTGTCAGTGTTCTTCCCTGCTTGCCCATTACAAATAAACTAATAGAAGAAAACAATAGTTTAAAAAAATGTTCCATAAAATTCATTCATTATGGTCACAGGTTGATGTTTGCATCAACAAGGTGTGTTTTAAAATAAATGTTTGGTTAGCCTCTTTTTTGTTAATCTACAGTAAATGAACTGAGTGCAACAATGAGCTAAGTGCACACAAAAGCTGGTAACACAAAAGGAAGGCCCAGCGATACAGGAAGTGTAGCGCAAAGTGTGCGGCAAGCAGACCAGACTCACAGGGTTCAGGTGAGATCTTATTCCTTTGTGACAATCAAGGCATTCAGTGTATATTTTGGGCAGTGCACATAGTTATTTCAGCCTCTGATGCCCTGGTCCTTTCTATTTCCAGATCACTGAGTCACTGTTGGTGTCATCATAATGAGATCATGCTATCACACCAACAACTTTGTCACTCCTAATGTCATTGTTATACCTGAATGATTTGCCCTTCAGATTCCTCAGCAGGTCCAGCTGATTCAGAGGTGGGATAAGTCTGGGAAAAGACAAAGAAGAACTTCAAAGAAGTCGTTCTAGCAAGACAGCCTCATCAGCTCAGTTGCAAAAGGTGAAAGCTCGCCTTTGGGCTTTTTAAGCTAATTGCCTTAAGTTATGTTCAGTTGGTCATAACCTTTTCTGCTTAAATTACAACTGGAATGTAAGTGAACTCATTTCAAAATAGACAACTAATGATTTTCTACTTCTAGATTAAAAGCAAAAGAAATCTGTGTTGTGAGAGTCGAGCAAGGCAGCTTATTTGCTAATTCATACAGCTGGACACCAAAATGTCTGCTTAATTTTTCAAATTGGCCAAGGGCAGTATTTGTCTTTTGAACGGCATTTCAGAGTGCCACTGCCAAGACTCTCATCTGCTTCTCCGTTAAAAAGAAAAGCCTTATTAAAGCAGAAAGTGTAAAGCCACACCGGTGTGTGATTCTTCTGATCCAAGAAAGATGTTTAGAATACAATAAGATGAGGTTATTCTGTGAGCTCAGTTTTCAACTTGGCTTTCAAGGTTCAGAAAGAAGGCAGAATGTGATATGGGTAAACAGTTGTATTTGCTGAAAATGCTGAATAATGTGTAGCATGATTCAACCACTTTATTTGATCGGTTACCTGTACATCGGAATAGCTACAGTCTGCTCATAAAAATCCCACGTGGACACCAGATCTGTACGGGAAAGGTTGGTGGCATAAAACCTCCAAGCAGCCTGGGTGAGGAAATTTTTAAAAAGGCTTCTCAGTTTTTTTGTTTGGAGAATTAAACAGTGTTTAAAATGAATCTAGTGATCTTATCACACATACCTGTATGAGGCCTGCAGCGGGTGTTTCTCAACTCTCTTCCTGTAGGGCAAACAGACCCGTGCCTTACAACAGAACCTAATCTGACTTACATATGGCGAGGAGAATTGACACGCTGCTCTCCTGTCTACAGCTAGACAAACACTGGTTATCGAAATGTGGTAAACGTGCAAGTTGCGAAAGGGTGTCAAACAGTTCCTGTATACGACGATGACTCCAGAGCTATGCATTGTACTAATCTGTGACACAACACGACAACAGCCACGAATACCCAACTCAGTTTTAAAGAAAACATGAATAATGAACCAAGTTTTTTCAGCTCCTTTTAGAAGCATCGGTTGCACTAAGATTTCTTTGGACTATCAAAGACTGGACGCTTGTCCCAAAAAGAAAAACATTTGCAGTTATTTCCTCACACAGCTTCTATGGTGTTTTGGTGATCTGATGAATACAAATCTTATTTTCACTGTCGCTGTACCTGTAAAAAAAACTGGCTCTCTAGCTCAACTACATTCACCACCTGGTTGCTGCTTTTTTATGTCAGTTATTGGGCAATGGACCTGCTTGAGTGATGAGATGAGCTACATGATTTGAATAAAAAGGTTAATGAGAGTCATTGAAGTGGGATAAAACAGGATGTTTTCTGGGCTTTAAAACGAAAACATTTAGCTGATAGACACTAAAATGCTAGGTGTTGGGTGCTAAATGTGCTATCCTGTTGTCATTTCAGGTTACTCACTTGATTAGATACATTTCAAATCCATAATGTTGAATCCATAGCATGAATGCACTACTGTAGTTATGATATCAAACTAAATGAAACCATAACCTATGGAAGAGCCTGCCAGAGAACACAGAGTATATTCTCTTAGGGCAGAGCAGTGAGATCAGGCACATATGCACTTACAGAGAACATCATAATGGAGAGAGAGTAAAGGCATATAAATGAGGATCATTTATGATGTGCACTTTGTGTGAACTCTTGTCAGCGGCTTCAACGCCCTAAAGACAAGCCTACATACTTACAGCAGGAAGGGCAAAGAAGGCAACGCCGATCAAGCTGAACGTGGCTGCTAGTAAGCGTCCATTCCAGGTTTTGGGAACCTTATCACCATAACCAATGGTGGTAAGAGTTATCTGGTACAAAAAAATAAAAAACAAACATTAAATAGCTTTTTTTGTAAAACTGGAAATAAAGTAAAATGAACATTTCTAAGCTGAATATTTGTCAAAAATGCATGTTGTAAAACAGAAAGCAAATACTGCAGATCCATGTTGTCCTTGTTTTTTCGAGTTAGTCTTACCAGTC
Organism: Haplochromis burtoni; assembly: GCF_018398535.1. Classification (NCBI taxonomy): domain Eukaryota; kingdom Metazoa; phylum Chordata; class Actinopteri; order Cichliformes; family Cichlidae; genus Haplochromis; species Haplochromis burtoni. Next base: position 18,560 of record NW_024584304.1, read on the forward strand.
CCCACCAAAGAGCATCAGCATACGTGTCAAACTCATTATTTGACTCCTTTTCCACAGAGTAGACCAGGAATGAGGCCAGGATGAGGCACAGGAAGCCTATGTACCACGCTGTGATGAGCTCCTACAGAGAAAACCAATACAGTGACCACTGGGAAATTAAAGTAATTAAGTGTCATCTTGAATGCCTTGCAAAAGTGGCAATGTAACCTCTGTCAATGGGTACAAATGACTATTCTGTAACAATATTGGACATCATATGTGAATTTCTTGCCCTGTGCGGCGAACCAAGCATTTCATAAACATCTTTATTTCCCTC
>NW_024584305.1:0-1185 GCF_018398535.1 Haplochromis burtoni
GTGTCCGGAGTTAGCGGTGTTAGCCACGACTCCGTTAGCATCATGATGCTACATTGCCGGTACTCCCTCTGTGACCAGGTTAGCGACGTGAGCTCATCCATCTTATTGGGCAAATATCTTACGTTTCCAATCATTACAGAAGGAAGAGATGGTCGATAACGTCTCCTTTTCGGGCGACGGCGCTCCTTCCCAGCACGACACCCCCGTCTTTTCCTCCTCAGCTCGCTGGGAATGTCGGGTCTGTCCGCCGGCAGTACCGCTGCGGGACGCAGCGCTAACAGCTGATCCTTACTGTAAACAAAGGATCCCTGCTCTGGGTCCCCAGACACGCATGAAAAAAGTAGAAATAAACTAAGAAAAATGACCAGAACTAGCACAAAACGGTAGAACATGGTTGCAGAGTCTAATTACTGATATGTTAGTTATAAAAAATTACGAGAAGAAAAAGATAATAAAGAAAGAAACTCAGAATGAGCAGAGCTGCTGTAACAGGCTGCCGCACACGGGGGGCGCCGGAAGTGTGATCACATTTGAACAAGGTTTTGGGTGTATGTGGTCCAAGCACTAAACCTTTTGCATACATGAAATCATATGATGTGAGACATGACTGTGTTCACTGTTTCTTCTGGTAAAATCATCTTCTCATGTTTTTATAGAAATATGATGAAAGAACCACCAATCAAAGCAGCTTCTTTAGCAGGTAGGAGACCAGTGGGTTTTCTGATGAGATCTATTGATTAATAGACCCAAGGTAGATACCGTTTCTTATTTTTTTGGTTTTTTTATTTATTCATTTATCCAACAGCATTTACATCTTCTTATATAAATATGCATGTATTTCCCTAAAACACTTTTATGGTCATCATTACATTTCAGCGAAGGACACTGTCTCAGCTGAACTCTGGACACGCACACACATACACTTACACTGATAAGCACGCACTCATCCCCCTCCCTTTCCAAATGCCTTCGATGCTTGTTTCCTGTGGGGGAAGACGGCGGGTCTGCGTGCCGCGCTGAAATGGTAGCGCTGTGTAGGACGACTGCTGTGTTCCTTCGGATTACCCCCCACCCCCCTATCCAACCCCTGTGGCTTGTCATGTGCTCTAATGTTGTGATGTGGACATTAATGTGCTCTCTGTGCAGAGGAGTTTTTTTTGTTTCCTGTTCTCATGCTGTCCTCCC
>NW_024584305.1:1568-18850 GCF_018398535.1 Haplochromis burtoni
CCTATTCCTCTGCGGGGCAACCTGCATATGGCCAATAAAGCATTCATTCAATTCATTCATTCATTCATTCAATTCAATTCATTCAATTCATCCACATGTGTTGCAACCTGGCTCAACCCTTCTTTGGCACATGCTTAAACATTTGAGTGATAGACATGTTTACGTGTTTTTATTTTTCCCATAGAGGAGGAGCTTGCCAGGGTGCGGTCAGCCTTTGTTTGGAGGGTGTCAACAGAAATCCTTAAACAGCTCCTGGAGGCCCTTGTAAGTGACGGTGTTTTAAATGAATTGGAGAAAGAATCGATACTGGAGAAGAACCCAGTCAGAGCAGATAAGGCACGCTGCTTCATCGACACAGTGAGGAAGAAAGGGGACAAAGCCAGCAGGACAATGATCAGATATCTTCAGACTATAGATCTCTCCCTTTTCTCTCAGCTGCGTTTATACTCTGATTCATCTGCTCAACAAGGTGAGGTCACTTTTTTTCTGCAAGAATGGTCTCTTTGCATGGTTTATTGAGATGTGAGAGAGTTAACCCTCACAATACAATGTAAGAAAAAGGAGAGGGCAAGAACATCATTCTTTGTCATACATTTGTATTTGTTAAAGTGTTGTTCACAAAGAAAACATTTTTGAAGTGCTGTGGAGTAATTTTGAAGGCCGTCATAAATCTATGGCCAGTCTGACTACAAACTTGCTTAGCAACATGTTGAAACTGACGAACTGAAAAATAATACGGCGGAAAAGGATAAATGTTGTACTTGTTTTGTGTGTTGTACTTAAAGAGATAAACAAAATTATTATACTTTAGTATTATATTATACTAGAATATTTAACAAATTTATTTTACATATCTGTTTAACTTAAAATAGACTACTCAGAATCACTCTTTGAAATACATACTACGACCACTGTCTGAAAACTTTAGTTATATTTAAGGCCAGTCGTATTTAATTGTTAAAACCATGCTAATTGATTCTTAAAAAACGTTCAAGTTTCATTCATGTGACTTGAGCGTTTCAGAAATCCTTTAAGAAAAATTATTCAATTTTAAAAGTAACAATTGACAGATCCCTATTCCCATTTAAAGTAGGAATTTAATGTGAATTGCTGAGCATTCCTTAAGATGCTTCTTTTAAACAGCTGAGTTAGCAGTAGGAGGACATTATGACACTTTATGTGATAAATTTTGGGAGTAAAATTTGAAGTGGCCCAGAGAACTGGAAACTTGTTTAGCCTGGACATGTGGGCATTGCTTACCTATGAAAAGCCACAAAGCCCAATATAATTTTATAAACTTAAAGATTCCTAAAAGTTTTGTGATTATCTGTTGCACTCCAGACTGAGCATCACTTTACTGAATGAAGCCAAATGTGTTTTTCATGACCTTAGGGTAAAACAAGTGTACAGAATATAACAAACCAAACAAAGAAAGGATGTGAAGAGACAGGAACCTCTTCATTTAGCAACCAACATTTTCAGTCCCCCTGAAAATGCTACATTCAGATGAACAGTACTAAATTTTGGGGATTAACTTACCCTGGTGATTGTGCATGCATTAAGCATTAAGAGTTCCTTTCACTGGAACTAAGGGGCTGAGCCCAACTCCTGAAGAACAACTTGCAGCTGCTTGGTCATGGAAACTCATTACATGAAGCTCTCAATGCACTGTGTTTCAGCTAAGCTAAAGGCCGCTTGAAATTTGGAGCTAACTAGCTATCCAAAAAGTTGGGCACCACTACACACTATATGCCTGACCATCGGCAGATGCCACTCTGTGATTTTACCTGGCCTAGCACTTTGTGGCTGAAGTGTTATCATTCCCATTCACTTCCACTTTTTTAATAGATGGCAGTGAGGAAATTTCATAACAGGACTTATTCCACATATGGGACATATGCTATTGTGGTAGCATGTTGGACCTATTCTTTCACAAGTGTTTGTAGAAGCAGTCCAGATGCTTAGTTTTATACACACGGACATGGAAGTGATTGGAGCACCTAAATTCAATCATTTAAATGAGTGAGTGGATACTTTTGGCAATGTAATGCACTCACTCACTAAGTCTTGCTTCTTTCTTTGATGTTGTTTGGACTACTTTAGAACTGACTTTGATCTGCTGTTAATTATATTTATTCTTTTACTTCAGAGTCTCTTCAAAATTGTCAGCCGAAACTTAAATCCAAACTGAAGAAGAAGTTCCAGTGTGTGTTTGAGGGGGTTGCTAAAGCAGGAAACCCAACCCTTCTGAATAAGATCTACACAGAGCTCTACATCATAGAGGGAGGGACTGCAGAGGTCAATGAGGAACATGAGGTCAGACAGATTGAAACTGCATCCAGGGAGCCAGATAGACCAGAAACAACAATCAGACAAGAAGACCTCTTTAAAGACTCATCTGGAAGAGATGAACCAATCAGAACAGTACTGACAAAGGGAGTGGCTGGCATTGGGAAAACAGTTTTAACTCAGAAATACACCCTCGGCTGGGCTGAAGACAAAGCCAACCAGGACATCCAGTTCATATTTCCATTCACTTTCAGAGAGCTGAATGTGCTGAAAGAGGAAAAGTTTAGCTTGGTAGAACTTGTTCATCACTTCTTTACTGAAACCAAAGAAGCAGGAATCTGCAGCTTTGAAGACTTCCAGGTTGTGTTCATCTTTGATGGTCTGGATGAGTGTCGACTTCCTCTGGACTTCCACAAAACTACAATCCTAACTGACCCTAGAAAGTCCACCTCAGTGGATGTGCTGCTGATAAACCTCATCAGGGGGAAACTGCTTCCCTCTGCTCGCCTCTGGATAACCACACGACCTGCAGCAGCCAATCAGATCCCTCCTGACTGTGTTGGCATGGTGACAGAGGTCAGAGGGTTCACTGACCCACAGAAGGAGGAGTACTTCAGGAAGAGATTCAGAGATGAGGAGCAGGCCAGCAGGATCATCTCCCACATCAAGACATCACGAAGCCTCCACATCATGTGCCACATCCCAGTCTTCTGCTGGATCACTGCTACAGTTCTGGAGGATGTGCTGAAAACCAAAAAGGGAGGACAGCTGCCCAAGACCCTGACGGAAATGTACATCCACTTCCTGGTGGTTCAGGCCAAAGTGAAAAAGGTCAAGTATGATGGAGGAGCTGAGACAGATCCACACTGGAGTCCAGAGAGCAGGAAGATGATTGAGTCTCTGGGAAAACTGGCTTTTCATCAGCTACAGAAAGGAAACCTGATCTTCTATGAATCAGACCTGGCAGAGTGTGGCATCGATATCAGAGCAGCCTCAGTGTACTCAGGAGTGTTCACACAGATCTTTAAAGAGGAGAGAGGACTGTACCAGGACAAGGTGTTCTGCTTCATCCATCTGAGTGTTCAGGAGTTTCTGGCTGCTCTTCATGTCCATCTGACCTTCATCAACTCTGTAGTCAATCTGCTGGAAGAACAACAGACATCGTCCTGGTGGTCAAAATTTTTCAATGCACCAAAACTACAGCATGTCCACCAGAGTGCTGTGGACAAGGCCTTACAGAGTCCAAATGGACACCTGGACTTGTTCCTCCGCTTCCTCCTGGGTCTTTCACTGCAGACCAATCAGACTCTCCTACGAGGTCTGCTGACACAGACAGGAAGTAGCTCACAGACCAATCAGGAAACAGTCCAGTACATCAAGAAGAAGCTCAGTCAAAATCTGTCTGCAGAGAATAGCATCAATCTATTCCACTGTCTGAATGAACTGAATGATCGTTCTCTAGTGGAGGAGATCCAAAAATCCCTCAGATCAGGATGCCTCCCGGTAGATAAACTGTCTCCTGCTCAGTGGTCAGCTCTGGTCTTCATCTTACTGTCATCAGAAAAAGATCTGGATGTGTTTGACCTGAAGAAATACTCTGCTTCAGAGGAGGCCCTTCTGAGGCTGCTGCCAGTGGTCAAAGCCTCCAACAAAGCTCTGTACGTAAATATGTACTAATCCCTGTATTTGTAACATGAAGAGTGTAAATGGTGTTGCCCCCTTTTTAAAAAATGATATAACTTAATGATCATCAGAAAAAAATCAAATACTTCAAATTGCTACTAGGGTGACATGTTTTGGGGTCTTTAACCCACAGTGGTCCTGGGTCTTCAACCTAGAGTTCTGAGTTTTCATTGCTTGGCTCAGAAGCCTCAGCTTTTAATATTAGCCAGATGCACTGCTGAGCATCCCTAGCCTCTGGAGTCTCCATCGAATCCTGTGTTGCCTTTGAACTCGACGCTGCCGCCTGTGGTCACCATGCCACTGCCTGAACTGGAACCCAAACATGAGGTTCTTGTGTCAGTTGAACCTTGGCCTGAGCCAAAGCCTAAGGCTCCCATATCACCTGAACATGAACCAGAGCCAGAGAATCCCAACTAGCCTGCACTTGAGCCTGAGCTCACTAAATCTACCAGTAACTCACTAATTTCAGTCTAGATATATCAATATAATTGTGTTTCTACCAAGAACATTTCAGTGTTTTATTTATTTATTTTTTAGAGTTATAGTTAAGTTTTTCACCTGGCCATGAATTGTAATATATGTAGACATTATTAGATTTTCTTGTCTAGGGACAAGGTATAACCTTTTGTGTTTACGTCAAAGTTGTTATATTTGGTTGTTTGTTTGTTTTTTCAGACTGAACAGCTGTAACCTCTCAGAGAGGGTGTGTGAAGATCTGTTTTCAGTTCTCAGTTCCCAGTCCTGTAGTCTGAAAGAGCTGGACCTGAGTACCAACAGCCTCGGGGATTATGGAGTGAAGAAGCTTTTAGCTGTGGTGCAGAGTCCACACTGCAAACTGAATATTCTAACGTCAGATAATATTATGTTTTGTTTTTTTAATCAATTCACAAAATTAACCAATTAAAACATTTACATTTTTAATGTAAGTTAGAGTAAAAAAAAAAATCACGTCTAACCTGCACAGCACAAGACAATAAGGATTCTTTAAAATGCAAGGACTAATTATTACTATTGATCCGGGTTGCATTATAACAATGTAGTCTTTTGTATTTTTCATGTCTTCATTTTCAGATTGAGCATCTGTAACCTCTCAGAGAGCAGCTGTGAATCTCTGTCTTCCTTTCTCAGCTACAAGTGTTCTAGTCTGAGAGAGGTGAACCTGAGTGTAACCAACCTGCACGCTCCAGGACTGAAACTTCTTTCTTCTGGTCTGCAGAGTCAGAACTCTAACTTGAGTAATTTGAGGTCAGATCAAATAACATTTTGTTTGTCAAAATTAATCAATTAAATATTTCGACCAAGGTCATCTACATGCTATTGTATCTTAGCTTGGTGTTGAGGTTTTCTAAAGCAGTGTTTCCAAACCACTGTGCCATGGCACAAAGGTGTGCCACAAAGATTATTTTGTTCCACCTGTTTAGTACTCTAAGCAACTGGCGTGAGTAACAGGCAGAACAATTACATTTTCTTCCACTAGAGGGCAGTACCAGTACCTGCTCTAATTAAATGGGTTGCCACCAAAACAGAAGAAGACAAAGAAGAAATTACATAATATTCACGCTGTCAGTGAGACAATGCAGCGTGTCATAGCAATAGATAAATATTTGAAAAGAAAAAGTAGTCAGTCTGACCTGGGTCCTGAAGAAAATTCCAACCCAGATAAAGGCCCTAGCATGAGTAGTGGTCAGAAGAAAACAAAAAAGGTATACTGGGGACAAACTGAGCCAATTCCGCTATGCCTGGTGCATGGGGAAAAATTATAAATATACTTTTTGTGACATTTTTGTTTGGTAGTGTGCTGTGTCATGTTTTTAATGTGAAATATGTGCCATGGCTCCAAAAGGTTGGTAAACACTGTTCTAAAGAAAGAGGACTAAATATTGCTAAACTTCATACTGCACCATATTTGTTTTATTGTTTGTCTTTTATTTTTCAGACTGAGTCACTCTAACTTGTCACAGAGAAGCTGTGGAGCACTGTCCTCAATTCTCAGTTCCCAGTTCTCAAGTCTGAGAGAGCTGAACCTGAGTAACAATGACCTGCAGGATTCAGGAGTGGGGCTTCTGTCTCATGGACTAGAGAGTCCATATTGCACATTGGAAACTCTCAGGTCAGCATTCTAACTTTTCCACTGATCATTTAAAATATAAAATATATTATTGCAAAAAGAGCAGTTTTAGAATACATTTTTCTACAATCTGATTTCTTGAAATTAGATTTTTATCTGATCTGAGTCTCACTTCAGCAGCACTTCCATCCACTTCCATATATAAGAATTATTTTTAGAATTTTTTTCCTGGCATTGTTGTCACATTTATCTGTCTTTAGAAAAGAAAAGAGATTTCTTTTTTTCTCTCGTTTCATCCAAATGATCAAATTTCTGCTCTCAAATATTGAATTTTTCAAATATTTAGAGAAAAAAACGCCCTAATTAACTTATACTAAAAATAGTTTTACATTTTTTATCTGTACCTGAGTGAATTTGCTCCAGGGGCTCCAGGGAATGATTATTCTAAATTGGCCACATGCCTCATTTAAACATTGACAACTGTGAATAAAGCTTGAAGCAACACGGCGGGTCCGTGCTTTGTGTTTACGCCCTTTTTGCGCTGATGTTAGCCGCTGTTTTTTCCCCTTTTACTTACTTCCGAAAAGAAAACCTAATTTTTGCTGTTCAATACTGAACAAATTAAAACTTTTTAAAATTATGCAAAATTGCAAAACACTTGGCTGTGTCTCCAATAAAACCTCTGTAACTTTGCTCTGCTTCACTTCAGCAGCATCAGGTAATGTTCATATGTTGATTAATGGTTTTCTTTCTACTGCAGAATATTTTCATAAAATCCCAGGCCAGGAAAATCACGTTCATGTTTTTCTGTGTTTTATCTTCAGCTACTTTGACACAAAGGCATCTGCTGTGATGCTTACACCTTTGATAAAGTCTTGCAAGTGTCAGCTTTCTTTTTATAGATATAAAAATATGTAAATGTACTGATCTGAATTATAATATTTCTAACTGTCTGAGGCAAAATTTTCCCGATTCAAATCAAATTGAATTGAAATGTGGATCAAATCGATTCGGGACCTTGTGAATCAGAATTGAATCGATTCTAGAAATCAGTGAAGATACCCAGCCCTAGCTATAAGGCTGTTGGTCCTCTTCCCATTCCGTCTGTCTCCGCTCCCCTCTTTCCACTCCAGATTCTTTTTTATGTCACTACTTCTCTTGCTTATCTTACACTGATAAACAATGTCAGATGAATGTTGTTGGCTGTTGGTAGTTTTCTCTTTTAAATAAAGCTAAATTAAAGTGAACTGATAAAAATGGATATATGTTATTGTATCTCACAAACAGAATTATTCATAATTTAGTTTTGTGTGTCTGCAGTCTATCAGGCTGTCTGATCACTGAAGAAGGCTGCACTTCTCTGGCCTCAGCTCTGAGCTCCAACCCCTCCCATCTGAGAGAGCTGGACCTGAGCTATAATCATCCTGGACACTCAGGAATGCAGCTGCTGTTGGCTGGACTGAAGGATCCACACTGGAGACTGGACACTCTCAGGTATGGCGAGAATGTCTGATAGAGAAAGAAGAGCTGGAAACATATTCTGTGCTCTGCACTCACTTCCTGTTTGTTTCAGGAAGATGTGACATAAACAATCACACAATCAGGAACATTTTGCTCACAAGAAAAACACACTTGAAAATGATCAGTGAGGGATCTTAATGTAGGAGGTCTCCAAGGACAATATCTTCAGGGTTAAGTTGTAGAAACAAGTAATATATATCTCAGTACATTTAACAGTGCTGTACTTAAATACATCTATCCCTTTGGCCCTGATTAAGATTAGATTAATTTCAGTATAGAGGGACCTAGGGGATATTATTCAAAGTTTACTACAAACAGGAGATTATGCTGTCCTACCTTGATCACAAAAAAAGATGATGGCCCAGGTGGAAGAGACAGAGGCAGAAAGGAAATGACAAAAAGGAGCGTTTTTTGGCCCAAATACAAAACTCAAAATCAGGAAACACAATGTCCATAAAACAGAAATCCAAAGCAGGTACAGGAAACACTGGGAGCTACTTGCAAACAAGAGACAGGTGAGAGCACACTACGAACATGGACACTATGACACTGAGCTGATGATAAATCCATCATGTCTAGTTGTCGCTGTCTTAGTAATTAAAATAACAACTTTTAAAGAGTCAAAGATGAAAACTCTTCTAAATCCATTCCAAAGAAACCTCCTGTTTCCACAGACTAATTTCCCTTCAGATGAACAGTACACTCCCTTGCAGTGTTGCACGTGAATTATACTTTGGCATCAGATTTCCATAATACCTTAAGCAATAACCTAATTTTAATCCCAAGCCCCAACCTTAAGTTAACCTGATGTTGACCTTCTCAGAAATGTAACTACATGTCTGGTAAATATATACCACAATGACTGATGTGGAAGGTTTCAGTGAGGGGCTAAAAAGACTTTCTGATTACAACACAAGTTAGGATATGCCTCAGAAGTGTTAATCAAGCTTAATTCAGAATCAAGTCAGTCAGTCTGATTTTTGATTTCTAGATGAAATCACTGGTTGATAAGCAGTGTGAGTTACAGAAATGAATTTTGTTCCATCACTTTGTGACTGTTGTTGTTTAACTAAAAGACTTGTTAAATACTATGAAATGTTGGACTGTTATTTTATCAGTGTCTAACAGTATGTGTATGAGAGCGATGTAATGTCCATGTGTGCATGCTGAAAGAGACTGTGCTGGTCTGATCCCCCTCTGTTCTTTTCAGGGTGGAGCCTGCTGGTGTCCAATGGTTGACACCAGGTCTGAGGAAGTGTAAGTGTGTTTTTAATGTGATTCATGAAAACAAAGCAGTACACATTCAACCATCTTCAAACTGTCACATCACTTCACATCTCTGATGTCAGGAGTCATTATCAAAGTGTCAATCAATGAACATGTGATGAATCAATAACTGCAGCTGGATTGTGTTTGTTCTCTCCATCAGATTCCTGTCAACTCACAATTGATACAAACACACTACACACAAACCTCAAACTGTCTGACAACAACAGAAAGGTGACACATGTGGAGGAGGTTCAGTCATATCCTGATCATCCAGACAGATTTGATGTATGGTCCCAGTTGCTGTGTACAAACAATCTAACTGGTCGCTGTTACTGGGAGGTCGAGTGGAGAGGAAACTTTTATATATCAGTGAGTTACAGAAGAATCAGAAGGAAAGGACGTAGTTATGACTGTGGGTTTGGAAACAATGATCAGTCCTGGAGTCTGAGCTGCTGTGATGATGGTCCTCTTCGTGTCTGGCACAATAACAAACAAACACCAATCTCCTCCTCCTCCTTTTCCTCTTTTTACATCTCTAACAGAGTAGCAGTGTATGTGGACTGTCCTGCTGGCACTCTGTCCTTCTACAGAGTCTCCTCTGACACTCTGATCCACCTCCACACCTTCAACACCACATTCATTGAACCTCTTTATCCTGGTTTTGGGGTCTTGTTTCCTGGTTCCTCAGTGTTGCTGTTTTAAACTATTCTAAATTATTTCTTATAAACTTCTTCCTCTTCAGTCCTTTAACACTTGAAACACCAGAAGGGGTCAAAATGACCCCTCTGACAGAAGCAGGAAAACAATGTCCAGGGGTATCCACTGTGACCATGGCTCACAAGTAATCAATAAAAGTCTAAGAAGCTCAGAAGAAATAATTTCCTACTGTCTGGAGAAAACCGCTCACCATCTGATGGATTATTATGTTATGATGAACGCTGACTGGCCTCAGTTCAAATCACCAGGCTACCTGTTGGACATTCTCAGTGAGGGATGCATGGTAGTTTCTTTGGTCTGGGGTATAGTCTTGTTAGAAGAATAGTTGAAGTGTCCACGCCACGTCCTAGCTTATAGCACGCCTCAGAATCAGTTTATTAGAATCAGTTTAGAAACATTTCCACATAGTGTAAATTATGATCAAAGTAACTGGACCTTCCTTATTTTTTTTATTTGTGTGTTAACTACAGATATTTAAAATCTTTGTGTGTATCTGGAATGAGTACTCTCCGTGTTTTAAGAGGGTACAGGTAAGAGCACTTCTTCTTTTATGTGAAAAAGTGATCATTTTTAAATTAAACAATTAGCATATAATATATTGATGTAGTGGTGATGGGTGCTGACAAATAACTACCTAGAAAATAAACATAAAAGCACAAAAATAGGGAAAGAAATGGGTGTGGGGGGCACTTCACAGTTACCCAATAAGATTTATAAACAAGGTTTTGGTTGTAAACCATTAAATGTTACATGTTTGCCCACCTTCTAGTGACAGTCACTTTGTAAAACATGCAACCATATTTTTGCTTCAAGAAACAGAGAGACATACAGGTAATTTTGCATCCTAATGCATTACTGCACCGTAAACATCAGTCAAAATATTGCGTGGTATTGAGATTGGCAAAAAAAAGAAAGGTAAATAACCAAAGAAAGGCCTCTCAAAGCTTGGGCCAGCACCCCTCTGAGACCTCCATTCTACAAAAATTGTGAGAACTCACATTTAAATCATTTGAGCTATTTCTGTAAAACTCTGTCTTGGTTTTATTTGTTGCTGTAGATAGGTAAATGTAGCCGATCACCAAATAAGTAGCGAAAGCAGCATTTCTTTTCATTTATATCTTTGTCAGTCAGAACAGTTTATCTCAGCATGAGGCCAAAACTTTTTTTTTTTTGGATGAATTGTGGGAAGCTAAAACAGTGTGTTTCAGCAGAGTACATATTTTTTATTATAAAGACTTAAGTGGTCCAGTTGTTTATGAGTAACAGTTTAATAGAGTACTTCATATCCATGTCCATATTTGTACTCTTGCACAATTCACAATTTAAGTAGGATACAAGTAATTTTACTACATTTTGCAGCAGCTTAGAGGTAGTTTCCAAAAATCTGCATTATATACATAAAATGTTTCATGTCAAAAATTTATATTTACTGTAAACTGTAATATTTATAGAACGTAGTATTTCTTTTATATGTTTTCTTAATGTTTGTTAGCAAAAAGAACTTTTTTGTTTATGAGAGAGGATGTAAAAATGCTTTCTTTTTCCCCTTCAATGCATACATACAAGTAACTAGTGTATAGCATCAGATCATCTTTAGAGGTTCTTACATTGACTTGCATTAATAAATTCATTATGATGAATGCAATAATATTATTATAATATTTGGCCACCTCAGTTTAGGAGTGAATGAAGCCTAAATGTAGCTTAAAGCGCATTTAGTCATGCTCACTGTATTAAAATGTATGGATGTTGCTTTTTGCCACTTCAAGCAGTGTTGGTCCCGAAATGATTGTAAACAGATTAATGTCTCCAGAATATGAATAACACACACATACATAATATGAATAGACAACCACTAAATCATAAAAATCCTCAGAACGTGTGCACGTCAGGGCTATTGTACAAAGAAGAAATTAAATAGTTGCTGGTGATAAACATTGCTTCACCTTTCTTAAAAACCAGAGTGTGACTGAAGACAGAGAGGGCTGTAGGTTATTTCAAGGTCTTGTCTGTTGTGGAAAGTTCAGAAAATTAAATTTTTTAAAAAGAGGTTAAAAATCCAGTGTGATAAAAGTAAATAATTTTTCAGTTTATGTGAAAAAAAGAAAAGAATTTACGTAAGTGCCAGTTCACAGTTTCAGTCGTCTCAGTAGGTTTCATACGGCAAGGTGAGGTTACACAACTATAAGGAGAAACTTTAAGACCCTGTGACCAGAAGGGACAGAAAGGAAGAAAAAAAAATACAATAAAAAATGTAAATGTTTAACATATATCACTATGAAACTTCATCATCGTGATCATAGTGGATAATGGCGATTAACATCATTATTTCTTTACCAGTGTTCTGAAATTGTTTTATTAGATATGCAAATTAGACCTCAACTGTCTAAATATGTGCTATTTTGAATACAGGAACAGAAATCTGAAAACTACATAAAGCTTGTTTCTAAATATGTTTTCCATTTTGCTGGCTGACTAGAGTCAAACTTTTGTTGTTATCAGTTCATACATCTTAAAATGCAGTAAAAAAAAAATCTGTTTTACTACAAATAAAATTATCTGATTCTTTTATTTTGGGATATTTCTGGGTAAAAGAAAAAATAGATAATTCTTACAACAACCTCAGGATTATATCTGCAGAATTAGGTATGGGCATCCGGAATACCTCATTATCACTAATAGTTATTCTACTGGAAATAATCAGTTTGATTTTGGTGAGTGTGGTGCCTGGGCAGACTGGGCTGGACACTGTATCCACTTGCTGAATTTGAATTAATCAGACAGTTACCTGTGGTCCTCTGACATTGGTACAAACTGACTCAAGTGGACATCACAAAGATGTGGTATGGAACCCAGGCAGGTTAAGATCACTTTAGTGTCTAATCTGACACACACAAAAATGTTCTCACAGATAAGTTAATGTTGAAAGGAGTGCAGCACATGTCTGAAAATGGCTTTGAAACTCTAGGAAACACAAAAAACATTGGTAAGTGCTTAATTAGAACAGTATGGTACTTTTAGGTCAGCAAGGCATAGACAAGAACCACTGAAATAAATATGAGCCCTGTAAATTTAGCTTCTAAAAACAGGGTAAAACGTAGCATGGTAAAAGGAAACTTTTGCCCTCCTCCTGCAAGAAGTAAGATTAAAAGGGGCACTTGAACTTAACAGAAAAGAGACAATTAAAGGAAAAAGTAAACATATTATGAACTCTGACACAGCAGGGAAGAGTTAGTTTGGTAGACCTTGATTCAGGAATTCAGGTGCTCCGAATCCAAACTCTGAGAGGAAACAGACTGAGCTGCCGCCATGCCAAAAGTCATTTGGAAAAAGAAAAGATACGTAATCCAGGCCTGGGAATCCAGTTATGATTACTACCTTAATGCATGTAAGATAACCAGGTGTTTACATGAGTTGCAGTAATCACAGTATTGCTTGCTGTGGCTGTAATCATATTATTAAAGTGCACAGTGTCTGACTGAGACTGATAAGCCTGGAGTCGCAAGAGGCTGGAGAACAAACTTCAGATTCATGAACACATTATGACACATGGCTCTAGTAGCATACTGCTGAGGCCAGCACTTACACAATGAAGGGAATACACGGATTAGCTAGATGCAGTGGGTTGATATATTGTTCTTTAATGCAAATGCAACCTGGTCCTGTCTGATATGATGGATGCAGGTTGGGTGGACTGCAGTCACATGTGATTTAATATCATTTAAGGCCTTACAACAATATTATTATGTAGTCCTGTAATGGACTGATGACTGTCAGCACGGATAGGCTCGAGATCATGTACTGGATAAGTGAGGGGGCGGAGCAAATCAAGAGGCCCTTCTGATAAAGTTAATTTTAAATAGATTATATATGCCATCAAAAAAGTTATCATTATTAAGTGTTATGTAAGGAAAAGCACAAAACAAACTGTAAAAATGTTACATTAAAATTTTTACAAGTAAAGTATTTAAGGTCAAAGTCCTCACAGCAGGAAATGGTCCCAATAGGAGTATGCCCTGTACACTTTACTGTACACATCCCTACAAGTACTCCACTGGATTGAGATCGACTGTGACTGTGGAGGCCATTTGAGTACAGTGGACTCATTTGCAGGTTCAAGAAACCAGTTAGAGATGACTGGAGCTTTTGTGACATCATCCTGAAAGCATCCATTGTACTGTAAGATTGCTACACTGTGGTCATTAAGGGATAGATACAGTAGCAGCAATGCTCAGATAGGCTGTGGTATTTAAACCATGCTCAGCTTGTATTAAGGAGCCCAAAGCGTGTCATTAAAATATCCCCCACACCACCAGCCTCAACTCATAATGCAACGCAGGATGGAGCCATGCTTTCATTTCCTTACATTGAATTCTGACTCCATCATCAGAATGTCACAACAGATATCAAGACTCATCAGATCAGACAATGTTTATCAATTTTCTACTGTTCAACTTTGGTGAGGCCATCTAAATTTAGCCTGAGTTTCTTGTTCTTACCTGACAGCAGTGATACCTGGCTCTACATGCTGTGTTCAGAGATGCTCTTCGACATACCTCAGTTATAACGAATAGTTATTTGAGTTACTTTGCCTTCTTATGAAGTTAAAGCAGTATGACCTCTGACCTCTGGGATCAACATGCTCACTGGATATTTTCTCTTTTTCACACCAATTTTTGTAAAGCCTAGAGATCATCGTGTAAGAAAAGCCTAGTGGATTAGAACCACTTAAAAACATAAGAGCCAGATAAAAGTAATTTCTAAAAACACGGTAAAAAAAACAGCATGATAAAGGAAAACTTGTTTTCCTCTTTTATTACACAAGAAAGAGACACTTGAACAAAATAGAAACAACACTGTTAAAGAAAAAAGAAATACAGTTTTGAGTTTTTCAGAGTCAGATCAACCTGTCTGAATACCATCTGGCACCAACAATCATGTTCAAAGTCATTTAAATCATTTTTCCCCCATTCTAGTGCTCACTTTGAACTTCAGGGACTCTGCCTAAATGCATTGAATTACTGCCATGTGCAGGTGTACTTATTAAAGTGGCTGGGGAGTCTTACTATAGAGAAAACATCAACTTTCTGTCTAGCTCTTCTTCTACTGTCATAAAAATATTTACTTAAAACAGCCACTGGGTGGCGCATTTTACTAATATTTAAAACATAAAATTAACCAAGCAGTAACATAACAGAAATTATAGAAACAATTTTGAAACATTTTTTTGAAATTAATTTGGCTTGTTTTATAACTATTCTGGCAGTGGGAATAAACTTCTACTCTGGATAAATGAATAACTGAATGAAGGTATATGGAACTATGTAGCAAAGGAAAAAAAAACTCTCAATATGTCTTATATTTTAGATTCCTATAAGTAGCCACCCTTTGCTTTGTTGACAGTGCTGCAAACCCTTGGCCTTCTCTCAATGAGCTTCATGATGTAGTCACCTGAAATAGTTTTCACTTCACAGCTGTGCCTTGTCAGGGTTCATTTGTGGAATTTCTTGCCTTCGTAATGGGGTTGGGACCATCAGTTGTGTTGTGCAGAAGTCGGGTTGGTACACAGCTGACAGCCCTGTTTGACAACGGTTAGAATCCATATGATGGCAAGAACCAATCAGCTAAGTAAAGGGAAGTGACAGTCCATCATTACTTTAAGAATTGAAGGTCAGTCAGCCTGGAAAATTAAAAATTTTGAATGTGTCCTCCAGTGCAGTCACAAAAACCATCAAGAGCTACAACAAAACTGGCTCACATGAGGCCCGCCCAAGGAAAGTAAGACCAAGAGTCATAAATTCATCTGAGACTCAGAAATCACAAGTTAACAGCACCTCAGATAAATACCACTGAGTTCCAGTAGCAGACACATCTCCATAGAAGAACAGAAGAACTTTGTTTGGACCAAGAAACACAAGGGATGTACATTAGACCAGTGGACATCTGTGCTTTGGTCTGATGAGTAACCCATGAAGCATGGAGGAGGAGCTGTGATGGTGTGGGGGTGCTTTGCTGGTGACATTGTTGGGGATTTATTCAAAATTGAAGGCACACTGAACCAGCATGGCTACGACAACATTCTGCAGCAACATGCCATCCCATCTGGTTTGCGTTCAGTTGGACCATCATTTATTTTTTATTAGGACAATGACCCTAAACACACCTCCAGACTGTGTGAGGGCTGTTTGACCAAGAAGGAGCATGATGGAGTGCAGCGCCAGATGACCTGGCCTCCACAATCACCTGACCTAAACCCAGTCGAGATGGTGTGGGATGAGATGGACTGCAGAGCGAAGGCAATAGGGCCAGTCCTGGGAACTCCTTCAAGACTGTTGCAAAACCATTTCAGGTGGCTAACTCACAACGCTCATCAAGAGAATGCCAACAGTGTGTAAGGCAGTAATGAAAGCTAAAGGGTGGCTATTTGGAAGAATCTAAAATATAAAGTGTGTTTTGACTTTTTTCACACATTTTGCTTACTACAAAATTTCATTCATGATCATTCATAGTTTTGATGCCTTCAGTGAGAATCTACGATGTAAATAGTCACAAAAATAAAGAAAAGCCTTAAATCAGGTGTGTCCACACTTTTGACTAGTAGTCTGTGTGTGTTGTGTGTTTTGGAGCCTTCACTGTGGCCATAAGGTGATATTTCAGGATAATAACTGAAGATAAGGTTTGGTGTACCGTATCTCTTTATCTATATTTTAAAAATCACAATCTGGTAAAATATTAGTGGTGCGGGGGTAACACTTGAATCTAATATCAATAAAGTTAAATTATAGTGGAAAAAAATTTATGAGTTCTATCTTTTGATTTGTGCGCCCTCTTAAACCTAAGTGAACCTGCATTTACAGAAGGAGACACATTGACACCACAACCAGAAAGATTTGCATTTTAGCGCGCCATAGCCACACATCATAATAAACCAGCCCTGCCCTCTGTGGTGTTACGTGCTCCCTTTGTTGCTGAGCAAGCTCCCAACAAGGATGTGAGATGTACAAAACCCCCCACAAAAAAACAAAACAAGCATAGATGCAGCTCTGAAGGACTCTGGTGGCACCTTGTGGCTGGAAGTATGAACAGCACGTGCTGAAAACACGGAACATGAGATAGGATGGCACAATCTAAAAATCAAACAGTACAGCAGTGATGAGTTGATACTGTGGTTGCAGAGAAGGACTTCTCATTTTTCAGATTCTGGTACTGGGTGATTATAAACTTATCACCCAAAGTTAAACACCACACGCACCATTAGGTGGAAGGGTGGAGCTTTTCTGTGTTGATGTGGGATCATTAAGAAAGTGACTGATGACAGTGGACGGAGCTCACTGCTTTAAGACGGCTAAGCAATAGAGCAAGAACTGTGCTATATGCACTTTTAGCATAGTCCCCACATGGAAATGGGCTTCACGCTTATAGGATGTGAAGCTGGATAAGGTAAAGAAAACAGGTGATTTGTTCTGACATTTCACGAAACTGCTGTGGTTAAAAGTAAACACACTTTGCTAAACATCTACAGTCACTGTGCTTCTGCCAACAGTGAAATCATCTGTAGAAACCAGTGTGCCAGCTAATGTGTCTAAGCCAAACAATGTCTGACACATAACCTTGTGATGAACATTACATCATGTACATTAGTACTTTTGCCACCAGCTGATTTTTGTTTTGTTTGTTTTGTAAACTACAGCAAACTTGGTGAGCAAGATAAACCGTACAGACCAGGGACGTGCAG
>NW_024584306.1:0-18842 GCF_018398535.1 Haplochromis burtoni
CCTCATATAAAGCCTCTTTCTAAAATAAAGCTTTATTTAAACAGATGTTCTGTAGGCAACTGATTAATAAGGGGGTCAGAGGTCCATCAGTGACTGTGATGCAGTAACAGTGAAATGTCCATCAGTGATTGGCGCGTCAGTGTGATGTCATCCTCTAGTCATGTGACTCTTAAAGCAGGCTAAGAGGATTACTGAATCTCTCTTCAGTTATTGTCTGCTTCAGTCTTTTGTTTTCACAGAAGAAGACAAGGCATTTGTGGGTTGTCAAGATTTATTAATCACCTGATGAAATTGTAGATGAAGCTTAGTGAATTCTCTGTGTTTCTGCTGCTGGTCTGCATCTCTCTGCAGAGAGCTGACAGCCATTTACCTAACTTCAGTCCTGGAACTCCCCCTCTGCAGGTAGGACAAATGCAAGCTGGGAAGAAAACCAGTAACCCTGACACTGAGCTAATCAGCTGCAACCAAAGTCAGCTCTGATTTTGACTTAAATCAGAAGTGTATTATTCAGATTAATACCACAGGTGGCAAATTTACAGGCAATATTTACTTCAGTAGAAGTACAGATACTTGTGTTAAAATAAAGCTTCAGTAAAAGTTGAAGTACGGATTGAACTTCTTTACTGACATAAAACTGAAAAAGTACAGCTCCAGAGTAACCAGACAGGATAATGTATATTTAAATATATAACTTTCTACAGGACTGAATATAATATTTTTATGTAAAAGTCCAGAGCCTCTGAAGATTATCTGAGTACTTCTAACATTACACAAAGCAAAGGTGTCCATCACGCTTGTTCATGAAACTTGGTTTATCCATTTTCTGGAGCGGGCCAACAGTGAAGCTCTGAAGATTTCCCTCTGAGGGAGCTGTAGAGATCAATGGTGAAGATCATTGATCTATGCAATGAGCTTCAGTCTTTCTGATGTTTCTGAAATTATGCCTCTCTCAGTGGGTCAACAGAACATCTGGCACAGGACAGCTGTGATAAAAGAAAGGGAGGAAGTTTCTCCAAACCTCTGGACCCAGGAAACCCAGCTTGGTCCTGATGGTCTCCCTCATTAGGTTTACTTAACTGTGAATCTAGCTGTTGATCATAATGTGAACGATGTTATTACATGAAAAGAACAAATTACACTAGTTTTTATTTAAAGTTTATGTGTTACCAGGCTGTAGAGTGCTCAGTGAGTGTAATGGATCTAAAACTGTTTAAATCTTTAGTCTTATATCATCCTCAGTCTTATGTTAAAATCTCAAAGGACAATGTTTGATGTTTAGTAAAGACGCTGGATTTGTGATTCCTTGCAAGCTTTGTTTAATGGGTAACTGAGCAGGCATTACATGCAAGCAGCTTGACTCCAGCGTTTTCTTACTGCATGCATGCGCAGTGCACTATTCTGAACAGGTAATAATAATAATAATAATGGATTGCATTTATATAGCGCTTTTCGGGACCCTATTCAACCCCCATTATTAAACAATACCAGTCAGATGTTCTATGTCCCCTTTCTTTAGGTTAAGACTGTATAAACAACAGATTCTAATCCACAACATTATAGCCTGGACATTAACCATTCACTTCAAACCTGGAACTGTCATTGGTAAGAATATAGTAAACATTTAACATTTGACCTTGTCAACATCACGTTACATGTAGTTTCCATGGATTTCGTTTTCTTTGTGCTCTGGGGAACAGGCGGTTGATGGTTGGACCACGGTAGAGTCATCGTGGGAATCTCCGTGTTGTGGTGGTGCTTCAGGGACTGGGAGGACATGCCTGCGGTTCCGCCTATACTCTCCGCCTCCTGACTGTACAATGTATGATCTGGATTTCTTATTAGTCCCTAAGGAGTCATGTCCATGATGCGTTTGCATCCTCACAACCTCACTTAGCACGAGGGGATGGAGTGGTCTGCTGGAGTTGTCATAGCATTTCTTTTGTGCATGGCGCTTATGAACTAGGCTTGTCTTAACAGCTGTGTTGCTTTTGGGCCTGGGAACCAGCAGATGTTGCATGATAGTGCATGTTTGCCTTGACATGAGCCTTTCAGCTGGAGAACCTAGTGTGTGAGCTTGAGTGGCTCTTTTTGTTTATGTGGCCTGGTGCTGTTGCACACCGGACACGCAATTGTTTCTTGCCCTATATCTTCAGTTATTGTGGGCCAAAACACGATAGCATGGGCCCTGCGTTTAGTAGCTTCTGTGTCTGGGTGCCCTCTGTGGAGGACAGTGATTTAATCCTTTTGTAAAGACTTTGGGATCACTGTCTTCAGGCCTTTCTTGACAATGTCATCTTCAAGGGGGAGTTTATTTGATATGGGTAGTATTCACGAATTTCTGTGAGCAGCTGAGTTTGTCTGCAAGGCCAGCCCTTCATTGTGACAGTGCTCAGTTTCTGTAGCTCTGGATCGGCGGCAGTGTGTTCCCACAGTTCAGTCAGCCTAAGGAAGAGATGTGTTGGATCAACATGATCTTGTTGTTGGGTTCGGGAGCAAACAAAAGCATTCTAGCTTTTTAAATGGTAATGTGTAGCTTTTTAAATAGGTTTAATGTATGTGTTGTAGGTTGCTAACATTATTCCCTCCTGTTTGACATTTTAAAAGCTTGTGTTTTCAATTATCAGTACAGCATCACTTTCAGGTGCATTTTCAATGCTTACTTCATTTAAATGCAATCTTCCATGTCCTTCTTTGGGTCCTCCTGGGCTAATGTGTAGTAAATAAAGGTATTAGTCACCATCCTTTGTATCATGCTTTTTATGCAGGGGAGAATACAGGTCACAGCAATAAACATAAGAACTAAAACAACAAATACTGGGGTCACAATCTACAGTAGCATGTGCTACCAAGGTCCAGAAGTCAGCCATGCGAGCCAGTCCTGTGTTGAGGCTCATGGTGTGTGGTCTGCCACATGCCTTTGCAGCACGGTTAAGTTCTGTAGGTCCTCATAGATGTCGCTGCCAGTGGAGTATTCGTCTGGAATGAATGTGCAACATGTCTCACCAATTAGCTTACACACGCCACCTTGGGATGCGGTTAGCAAGAATGTTATACGGCCATAATCCAGAGCTGTGAGTGGATAGTGGCATGTGGGCACATACGTAGCAGTCCATCTTGTTGTTAAGGTGCGCCGTGGTGTTCATCATCTGCCACCAAAAGTTCGTAGAATAGCCATGAGGTTATTGAGTGTGGCTTCCTCGGTCCCATAGTGCTTCAGCTGTCGTCACGAACAGGAATACTTTCAGCCACGCTGTCATCCTTGTTGCTGACTAAAGGTAAGGGAGTCATTGGTTTCTTCACCGGGTTTGAGATGGAAGGTCCTAGAGGCTTTCTTCCCCCTTTGTAGTCGGACTCGGGCTCAGCGTCAAGGTGCGTGATCTTCTTGCAGTGACTCTGGTGAATCCATGTTGATCTTTCAGCAATGTTATTTTTAAAAGGAAATTGGATCCAGTTGTTTTACTGCTGTTATGCTGCTCCCTCCTGTTGAGTCATGACCACGTCCATGGCTCAAAATTTCAGCAGCAGTCTTGTAGAAGTGTTCATAATGCAAATGACAACAACAATGTCACAAAGGAAGACCCTCTGTAGAGTGTCAACCTCTGTATGGCACAGCGAAAAAACATTAGGTGATAATCTTTGAGAAATTGCCGTCAGTCAGTTCCTGTCACCGCCATAGCATCTGTTTTCTGTGTTGTTTACAGAATCATGATGCCATCCCTGAACTTCCTCTGTGCTTTCGGTTGGAGCTTGGCATGCTCCCCTTATCCTTCAGATAACCATTCTGTTGTCCACCATCTCCTGTTGATGCTCTCTAGGAAGCCCAGTGGTACAGCTCTCTGCGGGTCGTCAGCTGGAGGTGGTCTCCACCCCTCACTGATCCTCTTGTCGCCTCTCTCATAGCCTCAGTCTGCATCTGCATCTCATTTTCTTCTTCCATCACTTTACCTTTTTCCACCTGTAATTTAAGCCTCCCCAGAAAATCCTCGTTTGCCACATGGCCCTTGCCATGTGTCAACTTCACACAATTAGACATACATAAGAAAGTTAGTTGCACATTCTCTCTTAAAGATTCCCAGGGCTTGTCTGTTAGGCTGAACGAATGGACTCTATGGCAGAACAAACGCAGGGAATGCAGAAAGTGCTCTTTATTTACAGTGTCTGGATTATTTACACAGGGTGGGAGATTATGTACAGTGATAAATAAATGGAGGGAAACCAGGAAAGGGGGCTGACACGCACTCGGGGGGAAAGGTATAATCGGCACACACAGGGTTGATCTACGAGAAAAAGGAAAGCGAAATTTTAGGGGAAGATACCAAACATCCATCCATCCATCTTTTCGCTTCCGCTTATCCTTTTCAGGGTCGCGGGGGGCGCTGGAGCCTATCCCAGCTGTCATAGGGCGAAAGGCGGGGTACACCCTGGACAGGTCGCCAGTCTGTCGCAGGGCTAACACATAAGGACAGACAACCATTCACACTCACATTCACTCGCACATTCACACCTAGTGGCAATTTGGATTGTCCAATTAACCTATCCCCACAAGCTGCATGTCTTTGGACGATTTGGAGATACCAAACAATCAGTAAAAAGCGGCAATAAACATGGGGAGAGTTGGAGAGCTCACTTCTCACACTGGCAGTACAGGTTTGGGCGAGAATCTCCAGGATGCGAAGGTAAAGATGCGATTGATGTTTGAAGTGATCCCGGAAATACGGCTTTACCAGCAGCTGACAGGCAAGCGGGTGATGGATCCGGCTAAGGATACAGGACAACAGGTAAGCAGACAAAGTCCAAAACATGGGTTGGCTGTAGTGCACACCGCAGAGATTAACAAACACGTTACCACTCAGGGAGGCAACAATACTCCGACACCAGATGTCTGTCGCGCTGCTCCTAAATAACGCTCCATCAAATGACGTCTGATGTACCACTGGTGTGCCAGCATCCTGTGAGACACCGTCCCACCTACCTGTGCTGAAAAAGGAAGCAAACCCATGACACCTCACCAGAGAAACCCCACCAACTCCTAATAGTCCCCCCCCCTCAACGGGCGGCCCCCGGAAGGGCTTACCAGGATGTCTCTTGTAAAAGTCAGCAATGACATCAGGGTCCTCAATAAACGAACTCGGAATCTAGTACTGATCCTCAGGCCCGTACCCCTCCCAGTCCACCAAAAACTGAAAGCCCTGGCCCCAGCGGCGCATGTCCAGTAGCTGCCGGACTGAATAGATAGAAATGCCATCCACTACTCCGGCGGGCGGGGGAGGGGGGGGGGAATCGGACGGGGGGCACAACGGGCTGCGAGAAACAGGTTTGAGCTGGGAAACATGGAAAGTAGGATGAATCCTCATGGAAGCGGGCAGTTGCAGTCTGACACATACAGGATTAATGAAGCATTGAATAGTGAAAGGACCCAGAAAACGGGGCACCAGCTTTCTAGACATACATTTCAAAGGAACAGTTGCAGACGACAGCCACACCTTCTGTCCCATGGATTATAGAGGAGCAGGGGATCTCCTCCGATCCACCGTACAGTGAGCTCGTGTCACAGTCTAAAGCAACACCGCCTTGGTCTGACGCCAAATCCTCCTGCTGCGGCGCAGGTGGTCCTGCACCACTGGGACCACAACCTCCGCCTCCTTAGAAGGAAACAGTGGGTGCTGATAACCCAAACAAACCTCAAACGGAGAGAAACCGGGGACAGAACAGGTGAGAGAGTTATGCGCATATTCTATCCAGGAGAGATGAGAGCTCCAGGAAGCAGGATTAGCCAAAACCACACAACGGAGCGCGGATTCCAGTTGTTGGTTCGTCCTTTAAGTTTGTCGATTAGACTGTGGGTGATAGCCCGAGGAGAGGCTCGCCCCCACCCCCAAGGCAGCACAAAACCCCTTCCACACACGTGACACAAACTGAGGTCCCCTGTCAGACACAATGTCCTGGGGAATCCCATGCAACCGAAAAACATGAACACCGAGTAATTGAGCAGTCTCAAGGGCGGAAGGGAGTTTAGGCAAGGGAACAAAATGGGCAGCCTTGGAGAATCTATCCACGATGGTAAGGACGACCGAGTGACCAGAGGAACGCGGCAGCCCTGTGACGAAGTCCACAGCGATGTGCGACCACGGGTGACTGGGGACGGGCAGGGGATGGAAAAGCCCAGAAGGCGCCTGGTGACGGCTTTTAGAACGCGCACAAACTTCGCAAGCCACAACATACTCGCCTGCATCCCTCTCCAACGAAGGCCACGAAAAGGACCGTTTCGACAAAGACACCATACGATAAATGCCGGGATGACAGGCAAAGCGCACAGTGTGCAGCCAATGCAGGGTGCGCGCGGACATGGCGGACATACATAATTATGAGGTCAATCAAATGGACCAATATGGCAAGGCCATGATGATCCAATTGGTAAAGTAAAGCCGATTGGCATCTTTTTTGGCCTTCAGACAACAATTCTGATGGCTAAAGATCCAAGCGGAACAGGCAAAAAAACAAAAAACAAAAAAAAAGCGCCCAGGTGGAGATGCCCATCGTCCGGCGAAATCTGAGACAGCACGGCTCCCACGCCGGTATAGGAAGCATCAACCTTAACATCAAACTGTCTGGACACGTCGGGGTGGGCGAGGACGGGAGCGGAGCAAAACAGCTCCTTAAGCCGTGAAAAAGCCCGTTCGGCTTCCGCCGTCCACTGAAAAACACGAGTAGGAGATGTCAAACTAGTAAGCGGAAGCACAACTCGACTGAAATTCTTAATGAACCGCTGATAAAAATTAGCGAATCCCAGAAACCTCTGCAATTGCTATTGTGTGGAAGGGGTCGACCAACTCACAATGGCTTCAAGCTTACATGGGTCGGCTCTGAGCTGTCCCTTTTCCAGTACGTAACCCAAAAAGGACACTGACCCCGCATTTGAAGACACATTTCTCAGCTTTCACTAACAGTTTATTTTCCAGAAGCCACTGTAATACACAGCGCACCTGCTGTATGTGGTCATCCAGTAATCGGGAAAAAATGAGAATGTCGTCCAGATAGACAAAGACAAAATGGTTCAAAAAGTCCCGCAACACATCATTGATCAGAGTCAGTCCAAATGGCATTACCATATACTCATAATGTCCCAGCGGAGTGTTGAACGTCTTCCACTCATCCCACTGACGTATGCATACCAAGTGATACGCATTACGTAGGTCCAAATTAGTGAAGACAACCGCTTCCTGTAACGGAACAAAGGTGGAAGAAAGCAGTGGAAGGGGATATTTATTCCTCACAGTGATGGAAATAAGTCCACAATAGTCAGCATAAGGTCTGAGAGATCCATCCTTTTTCCCTACAAAAAAGAACCCTGCAGCCACGGGTGAAGAGAACGGCCGAATCAAGCCTGCCTCCAGAGACTCCGTAATATAGGCTTCCATGGCAGCCCTCTCCGGCCTGAAGAGGTTGTACAGCCGATTAGTAGGCAGCAAAGCTCCAGGCAACAATTCAATAGAACAGTCATATGGCCGGTGGGGAGGCCGAGACAGAGCGCGACGTTTGAAAACTGACCTCAGATCATGATAGACCTCCAGCACAGACGACAGGTCCAAATCTTTTTGTGTCGATTCGGGAGCACCGGCCGCAGAGGGAGGTAAAGCAGACCGCAGACAGTGTGACAAACAGTGGCTACTCCAACTCTCTATACGACGGGTGGCCCAGTTGATATGGGGATTGTGGCGCTCGAACCAAGGATAGCCCAAGACTACAGGGGAAGCGAAAACAAAAAAACTGAGAAATTTGCGATGATTGCCCAAGAGAACTGATGAGACAGGTTCCGTTTCATGGGTGACTGAGGGCAAAGCCTGACCATTGAGGGCAAAAACCGAAACAGGGACCTCTAGAAGTCGCATTTTAATACCGAGAAGACGTACCAGACCGCTGTCAATCAAATTCTGTTCACCCCCTGAGTCTAAAAGAGCTTGAGTACAGTAGGTCTTGGTGACATTAGACAAACAGCGGAGAGCTGCATGCAGGGAATCTGAGACAGAGAAAAGGTGCCACCCACCAGTATCCCCGCAGTTACTGGTGGGCCCCGCCTTTTAACCGAAGCTGGCAGGCAGATACAAAGTGGCCTGACTGAACACAATACAAATATAGCTGCCCCTTAAAACGTTTCTGACACTCCTCGGGGATAAGTCTCGTGCAACCCAGCTGCATCGGTTCCTTAGTATTATTCCCCGGAGGCGACCATGCTTGGACCAGAGCGGGAAGGAGTGAAGGTTGAGCGACCGTCCGCATCGAGGCACCTTCCCCCGAGGTCGCCCGACCCTTATCTGCTTCTAAATTCCGATAAAACTGAGGTTATTGTACTTGGCCCTAAAAATCTGAGAAATATGATAGCTAACACAGATACTTACTCTGGATGGCATTACCTTGGCCTCCAGTAACACTGTGAGGAACCTTGGAGTCTTTTTTGACCAGGATATGTCCTTCAATGCACACATTAAACAAATAAGTAGGACTGCTTTCTTCCACTTCCAAAATATCTCTAAAATTAGAAATATCTTGTCTCAGAATGACACTAAAAAACTAGCTCATGTATTTATTCTAGGTTGAACTACTGTAATTCATTATTATCAAGATGTTCTAAAAACTCCCTGAAAGCTTTCAGTTGATTCAAAATGCTGCAGCGAGAATACTGACAGAGACTAGAAAGGGAGAGCTTATTTCATCTATATTGGCTTCTCTTCATTGGCTCATTGTTAAATCCAGAATTGAATTAAAAATCCTCTTCCTCACATACATAATCTTAATTAATCAGGCCACATCTTATCTTAATGACCTTATAGTATTATATCACCCCATTAGAGCACTTCCCTCTCAGACAACGGGCTTGTGGTTCCTAGAGTACTTAAAAGTAGAATACGAGGCAAAGCCTTCAGATTCCATGACCCTCTTCTGAGGAACTAGCTTCCAGTTTGGATTTGGGAGACAGACACCATCTCTTTTAAGATTAGGCTTAAAACATTCCTTTTTGCTAAATCATATAGTTAGGGCTTCAAGCTGCCCGCTTTCTAGCCCTTCAGAGGTTGACCCAATTGGTCTGTTGAGGGGAGAGCAGATCACGGGTGTTGCCTCCTCCATATCAGCTCTGCTGTTCCCCGTGAGTACAGTTGACTTATCCTCAAGTGTTTTCCAGTCAGTTAGAAACGTTCCTAAGACTGTGCCAGTTGACAACAAATCAATTAACTCAACTTCTAAGCGGGATAACAATAAAACTATGTTACCTGTGGCTGGCACTCACCTTTCAGAGACTGGTTTTCTTGCCTAATGCCAAGTAATGAACATAATGTTGGTGCACCTGAGTCTCTGGAGGAAGTGATTGTGTCCATTGGTTTTGATAATGGAGATACTTTTTTGTGTTCATGAGCTGATCAGCCCCCAAACTGCATAGTTTGTTAATGAACTGGCCAGGATTTGAGCTTCTGAGCCTGACACCGGTGACTCTTCTGCACCCACTAACCAAGACGGTATATGTGGGTGTTAAGCCAGCCATACAGTGTACATTTTAGGATATTCTCAGGTCTCAAAAAAAGAAGCTGTCAGGTCTCAGGTCTCAGACAAAAAGCTGTCAGGTGTCAAGTCTCAGACAAAAAGTCGTCAGGTCTCAGGTGTCAGGTCTTAGGTGTCAGTTCTCAGGTGTCAGGTCTCAAAAGTCAGGTCTCAGGTGTCAGGTTTCAAAAGTCAGGTCTCAAGTGTCAGAACACAAGCTATCAGACAGAGAGAAGCCTCCTTCAGGTGGCACTCTTGTCAGGTCCCAGCCAATTTCCAGGTAAATTGAACCATTTCACTATTATCAAAAAGACACTATTAAAACCCGATTCTTTGATCCCCATGATCGAACAGAGAAAACCCGACTCAGGAGTGGTCAAAACTCTTCCGGAAGAGAGAGCCCTGCACAGCCCAAAGCCAGTTGCAGAATCTCTGACATTAGAAGCTAAAAATGTATCTCATATAGGTGTTATTTTGGTACTTTACACATCACACATAGTTTCGATACAAACAACTCCTTTTATGTTACTAGTTCCTCTTTTTTTCTGGTTTCCTGTTTTTATTTATATGCTTGTATAGCTCTACACTAACTTCCTGTTTTCCAGTCTGGCTGGAATTACCTAGACTGTTTTTAACCTGAATATTTGAAACAAACTTAGTAAGAAAAAACAGTCAGTGCTAAGAAAGTAATCAGTGGAAAAATTAAACATAAATTTTAAGCTGCCATAGTTTTTAAATGTAGTTGGTTTCAGAGCATATATATTAGGCTTTGCTATTTTAATCCATAGTTAATGATTAATGAGAGGTTAAGTTTTATACTGTTTTTACAGATGTGCAAAGTGCAAGCTTCTTTTTTTAAGTTTATACTGTCTTTACAGATGTGGCAAGAGACTGAAAACATGCTGCTGTTTGTACATATTTAATGTGCAAACAGCATATATAATACTATAATAAAAGTATAGTAACGGTAGTCAGTTAGTGACTGAGCAGCCCGGTGCTTTTCTCTTGATTTCTTTAATCAGGCTAAATTCATTCACCTGCACGGATTAGCTAAACGGACTTTACAAAACAAGTTTCCCTGACAGCCGAGTGCTCATCTTAACTAGGTAGTGATGGTAAATTCGATTCTTTTTACTGAATCGAGTTTTAATGAGTCACTCACCAAAGTGAATCGGATTTCTTGAGTCATTTGAGTCACTGAGTCAGTTAACCAGAGAATGCAAAAATGTATATTTTCACTCAAACTTGTTTGTTTCTCTTTTAATGTAAATCCTACTGCTAAGATGAATGATTGTAAAAGAAAACAACTATTTTATAGAGCAAAAAAAATTCTAAAGGGAACATTTATTTATTTTTTATTTTATTTTATTAATATTTTCCTTAAATGTGTCAAATATAAATTTTCTCATCTAAATGTGCACTGAGCTGTGAGCCAGGGGGCGGTAATGCGCCTTAACATTGGTTGCCAACAGTGTTGCCAACTCCTCAGTAAGGAAAATCGCTATTGGTTGTCCTAAAAGTCGCTAGAAGTCGCTAAATGACGTCATCGCCTAATTTGCATAAATGGTCATGCTAATCTAATTGTAACCTATGTTGTTGGAGAGAGAAATAACATCGTGGAAGAGACATAAAGTGAGTAAAAACGTCCTAAATGCATTTAGAGTTTATTTAGAACTACAAATTAAATTTCTTTTAGCAATTATTGTTTTTTTTAATGTCACAATTCCAACCCTGCTCCTTTACCGGGCTTGGACCGGCAAAAGTGACCCGAAATAGGCACTCTGGTGGAGTTACTTTGTGTGTGTGTTTATAAGTAGTTTTAAACCTTGTGATCCACAAAACAGCATAAGAGTAAAAGAGTAAAAGAAGAACTGACTGCGTTACAGCACCCGCTGCTTGTTGAGAGTAAAAGCGATACGCGCTTTCACGTCTTTTTTTAGCGACTTTTTTTTAAAAAAAAGTCGCTAAAAAGTGTGGGTCTGAAAACTCGCTAAATATAGCGACAATCGAAGTTCGCAAAAATCGACATACGATTGGCAGGCTAACTTAACTGGTTGCCAACCAAGAAGAAGAAGAAGCTGTGAGCCAGGAGGGAGGGGGTGAGTGAGTCCTGAGTGATTCGCTTATGCTACGATTCAGCACAGCAAGGGAGGGGGTGAGTAACTCAAATGTGCTGTTAGCATGTTAGCTGAGAGATGCTACTGTGAACCGAGGAGCTATTGTCTTGATGTGAGCTTCTACTCAGGGTTTTTCTTCCAGTTCAGAGCAGAGATGTTTTTGTTAAGAAACTGGCTGTTGTTTTTTCTCCCCACAGTTTTAATTATAAGCTTGATATATTTCTACTAATGGAATTAGTTTGCTAACAGCAACAGAGATGAGTCATTGAGTCAGTTGCGCTTGTGAATCATGATTCACGAGTCAGTAAAGTAATTATCGAGTATTGAATGATTCGTTCACGAATCGAACATCACTATAGCTAGGTCTCAGGACCTAGCTAAGGACGGTGGTTACGGATAAGCTTACAAACACGTTTAACTTACCGAAAAAGTGCAGCGGGGTGCCGGGTCCTTCTGTCGGGTAGTCCAGTATACTGAAGAACACCTCAGGCTGTCAGATTAAAACAGTCGGTCATGGTTTTGTAACGTAAACGCTGGAGCTCCTGTCTGCACCCCCGCTCTATCTCCCATTCCCGAACAGAGATACGTAAGTTTGTGCGTGACTGCAGCTTCCAGTCAAAGCTGTTACAATTACATCACACCCCAATTTCACAGCATTATGGTAGTAATTAGAATCAAACGTATGAGAAAGGAGACCCCTTGAACATAAAACAGCATCGTATGAACTACTGACGCTGTTACGTCGTCCATGTTTGCCACAGTCATTGGCTGGGACCTGACAACAGCGCCACCTGAAGGAGGCTTCTCTATGTCTGATAGCTTGTGTTCTGACACCTGAGACCTGAGAACTGACAACTGAGAGCTGACACCTGAGACCTGACGAGTTTTTGTCTGAGACCTGACACCTGACGAGTTTTTGTCTGAGACCTGACGGATGTCCTAAAATGTACACCATACTGCCATTTCTTTTTCTGAGAGCTGAGTTTCAGTACCAGCTAAAAAGGACTGTTTAAGTTTAGTTTCAAAGCCACCAAATAACAAGCTGAGTTTTGTGTTTCTAAGACTGTAGGAGATAAGGCTCGGGACTGGACGGCGCTAACGCGTTGACGCCGTGCAGTAACAACATTTCTGCCTCTTTCATGGCTCTGTCCTTTATTCTTGTTAGTGCCACATGGTCTAACAATCCAGCTTTAGGTGGCTACCAGGTGTGCAGAATACAGTTTAATCAAAAAGTTTGAAAGCTGTGGCTACAACTGTAGCTTACCTCCACCAGTGTGTGAATGTGAGAGTGAATGAATAGTGGAACTGTAAAGCGCTTTGAGGGTCTCGAAAAGCGCTATATAAATGCAATCCATTATTATGATGATGTTTCACAATATTAAAAAAATCCTAACTTCACAGACACAGTTCACAATAAACAGCTTGTGTGCTTGCTGTGATTTCTTGAGCTCATAGTAACTTTAAAATTATTTTCCAGTGTTATTCCCTTTTATCCTCTTTTGAACCTTGAATGCTGTTAGAGTCCACTTTAACCAGTATATTATAATAAATTATACATAAAATATTTGCTTCTTGCATCTCTTCTTCAGTGATAAGCACCATTGATGGATACACCAATAGGATTGTCTAGGATTGTGTTATTGTTCCTCCATTTAGGCTCAAATTGGTTTACTGGAAGGAAAACTGATGGTATAATGTAACAAAACTCATTACTCAAACTTACAGTAAATAAAAGCCTGTTTAGAAAATGTCAGAAGCAGAAAGTTAAAATATTTGTGTTAAACTGAAGGGAGAAAAGGTAAAAAGTTATCAGAAAAAAATTATACTCAAGTAAATTACAGACACCTGAAAGAATTTTAGTCAAGTACAGCAAGAAAACTATTTGTACTTTGTTACTTTCCACCGCTGATTAAGCACAGTTTCAAATAAGATAAAGAAATCAATAAGTAATAGATTTGATCCAAACACTTTTCTACTTTAATTGCACACTGACATCAATGTGTAACAGATTTCCTTTTATGGTCAACGTCGTCTCCATAATTGGTTTTAGCACCAATTGGCTGCCCCTCTGCTGGCTATCTGAAGCTCACCAACCAGGAAAAAAATGTCTCTAGTTTTACTCTTTTAGCACAGTGTGAAATATGGATACTTAATTTGATTGTTTCTGCTTGTATTTACAGTCATGTGTTGGTGTTTGTTATGTAGGTGTGTCAACTTTTTTACATTTTGTATTTTTATTATATTCTCATTGTGTGACCTCCCTATATTTATGTACAGCACTTTTGCGAACTTTATTGTTTTTAAATGTGGTTTATAACTGGATTAGATTGAAGAGGCAGAGCTAAAACTTGTTATTTAGACAGAGTATGAACTGAGGGGCTGCACCAAGTCCTAGAATAAGATAAAGAATCGTTACTTTGTCCTGTGAATCATGCCAAGATACACTAACAGAGTCTCTGATTAAAAAACATGGAATATGAAGCAGAATAAGACACCTTTAATATGTCTGTCATCTCTCAGGTAAATGCTTCAAACATCGCCTCAGCTGTCAAGGAAAACATCTTCAGACGACTTCCTGGACTTTGTCGGCGTTTGAAGAGACGCAGAGTCACTGTCCTGGTAAAAATAAACTGACACCTCAGGGAAGAACCACTCAAGTCCTTTCAAAATAAAGCATGCCACCTGAGTGTCCACTGTGATTCATTTTCAGTGTAACTTGGAGAAGTTCTGTTGGGGGCGGAGTCAGACAAGTCATTCGGGTCAGCTGTGTCAGTGCCCGCGGGGTTCCAGGTGTTCACATTTCTTTCTCCACAGCCTCTGAGTGATAATGCTTTTTAATAAATATGAGAAAACTTTTTGTAAAGAGTTTTTTTTTTGTTTAGATTAAAATATTTCACATAGCACACACAGTATGATACAGACTGAAGCTTTAACACATTGTGAAAGTTAAATATCAAGGAATGTTTGAATAAAAAAAATGCCTACTTTCTGATGTGAATGAGAATTTATAAAGAAGAAAGGAGAAGTGTGGTGAATAATATATGATAATGCAGATGTTAATCATACAAAGTAAACTGGAGCGGACCCTAAACACACTTTGATCCGTGTAATAGATCTTATAATTCGGATTCAGAGAGTTTATAAATCTGTGTTGTTCATGCAAAGCCACACACAAATCCGATTTTATTCCATCAGCATGATGTTCAAAATTTAAAGCATATCAGCACTTCACTGAAATGAAAAACAGGAATAATGATAATCAACATTGATATGATGTGAATCACTTTTGTCGATGGTTTTCATTAATGGTTTGATAATGCATCGCTATGAATTATGGAATGTAATTACTTCCTCTCATAAAGGATGCTTTAGTGTCTCCTCTGCAAAAAGAGGTAATAAAGGAAGCACTGAAGCACATTTCCTTTTAAGAGAACTTAACTAGCTCTGACTGTGGCCACAGAGACTTCAGGTGTTCAGACGGATCAGTTTCCACCTGCTGCTGACACAACTCCACGATTCCCTCAGGGATTTGAATTCCAGGTGCAGAATTTTAACCAGGGACAACCTTGGATCAAAGTTGGACAACTGCTCAGCCATTGAGTCCACTTCTCTTGGAGGACGGTGTCTTGTTCTTGGCTGGGAAAGATGAACTCTGAACACTTACACATGTGAGCGAGAAGCGGGGAGAGAAGCTGCTGCCTGCGAGTTTGCTGTAGGAGAAGTGCACTGGCAGAGAGAAGAGAGCTTGAGTTTGACCAGGTACCAAAGCAAATTTTTCATACTGGACAAATAATGTAAATATGACGGTGTATCACAAAAGGTTGATATCAAACTGATCACTTGACCTATATTATGTTACTTGCTCTTCGAGTGAATGAACAAATGGCGAAATGAAAAGCCGAACAACAATGCTGTTTTTTTTAGAGAGGCTTAGCTTACATGTGTGTTTATTTCATATTTTCAGTTATTACCTTACACAGCTAAATAAAGCACTCTAAATCGGTTTTAGTTATGTACTGATGAACATAACAATGGGCATAAGGGGCTTCTTTCAAAGAAAAGACTCTGGTAAATGTTATTTTACCTTATGCTTTGAATGCTGTTCAATATGCAAAACAAGACGAATTTCAATACACAGCAGTATATTCACAGTTGAAACCAGATATTTACATACACTTTAGGGAAAAAACAAGAACATTTATTTTTACTGTTAAACATCCATTCAGAGTAAACTTTTAGATAAATAAATATTAAAATATTAAAATATCTTTTGAATTAGTTAAATGTCAGAGTAAAGAGAGAGAGAGCTGTCTATTTTTTATCACTTTTAATCAAATTTCGGAGTATATATACACTAAGTTTATTGTGTCTTTAATTAATAAGAAAACTCTAGACGATTCCATTCTGAGCTGAAGAAGCTTCTGATAGGTTAGTAGAGTCCATGTGAGTAAATTGGTGGCACAGCTGTGGATGCATATAAGGCAAAACACAGAGCCTGTTTCTGTTGAATGGGAAAATCAAGAGATGTCAACCAAAACACCAGGAAAAGAATTGTGGAGCTCCATAAGTGTGGCTCAGATTTGAATACAATTTGGTGCCATTTGCAATTAAGAAATACAGATAATTTCTCTCTTTACTCTTAAAGTTAACAAATATGTTTTTTATATTTATCAATCTAAAAAATAAACATTTAGTCTGATTTGATGTTACAATTAAAAAAGTGTTTGTGTTTTTATCTGAAGAGTCATTAAATATCTGGTTTCAACTGTATATTTGATGATGTTGGTGTTTGGCTTGATTGTCAGCACAAAGAGGGAGAGAGAGGACAGAGAGGGGAGAGAGGAGAATGATGACAGAACAGAGATGGAACAAGAGCAGGTGAGACAGACATGTTAGTCAAATGGTTGTTTGCCAAAACTCATCAGAACATGTATCTAGTACCTAGTGTATCTTTTTAGGTTTGTTATTTTTCAAATTCTATATTTATTAAGTTATGCAGGCTTGTTTGCATAACAAGGCTAAATAGTTATATAAACTTTTCTGAATCTAAATAGTGTACTTTGGTAGAATTAAAAAATAAGTGTAGTGCAGGTCTATGATGATTTTCGGTGTTTTGAGTCTGGTTCTGTATTGGTTAAGTCCTAAAGTAGTCCTGATTTTGAACTATTGTAGTACCTGTTTTAATTCCCAATCAGTTCTGGGTCTGGTTGAATTGGAGTTTAGTCCCTGTGTCCCTGCCTTGCTGCTTAATTAAAAAACTAGTTTAAGGTGTCCTGCATATGTGATATATATTTTTTCCTATATGAAGTCATTCTTTTTTAAACAAAACTCAAAACAGAGCCTTAATCTTTCAGTCATTTCTAACACCCCCCAATCCCACATGGATACTACCCTTTAGGGCTAAGCCCGGGTGTATAAAATGTCTGGCTCCGCCTCTTCTTACCACAACCAGCCTACCAACCTGATGGCGTCACGTGATAGAAGCTGATGCTAAACATGTTTTTAAAAGGAACCCCAACTAATATGACAAGTTACTCTAAATATGTCACAAATTATCTCCACTACATAAAAACATACTTGAAAATAACTACAATTTTTTTGTTATTCATTAAATCTTTGTTGTTTAAAACTATTTTGGAGCCGTGGGAGCGGCCATGTTTTTTTGCACACAATGCATTCTGGGACGATGACATGTATTGGTTGTTTTCAGTATAGGTGCTTTCGTTCAGCTAACCTGTTTTGTTTTTTAAAGTGTAGCAACGGTATTAATTAACTTGCCTATTAGTGACCTGGTTACAACTTGGTAGACCAGCACTATATATCCGGTCTTTGACTCTGACGTCAGAAGCGGTTTTTGATATGGCGACATGGGCGGGCCCAGGGTGGCATCGTGGTAGGGGGGCGGAATCTCGGGCATCGGCAAAAAAATAAAGAAAAATTGCTCTGTGGTGGACCGCTGGATGGCTCCACTAACGCCCAGTTCTCAGGAAGTGTTATTGCTGTGTTTTTGGAGGGAAAAGTGCAGTTGTGTGGTGATGAGTAATAAATGAGGAGTGTTAATCGAGAGCTCTCATGTTGTCTGTGTTTACCTCCACAGCTCGTACTCATGCTGCCCCGACGTCATGCCAGCGCATTTTGGGACTGTCATAGGCACCGATCGGTTTTCTATCGCCCATTTGCTGGGAGTAAGGGCGCCCTCTATTTGCGAGGCGCGCCTGCTGCTTGCAGCCGGGGCGGCGGGGGATTCTCTGGCTGGCTGGAGCAGCATCTAATAACCAACTCGCAAAATAAAACAAAATAAAAAAAACCCCAACAAACACGAAAACACCAGACATAATGATACAGACTTATAATTTGCACCGATGTTTTTTCAAAATTCTGTATGTGATAAGAGGCTCCAGTTACAGCAGTGCAAGTAAACAAACAATATATATAAGGAGAGTAAGAAAATAAATATACACTTTAGGACCAGGGGTAAAGGGATCAATAACAATTTAAAATTTATATTTTACAGTTTGATGATTTAAAGTTTCACACACAACCTGTCGAAAGGGGAGGGGGGCCCTGCTGCTTCCAAATAGAGCACATTTCATTTATAATGTTGTAAATCCAAGTCCATTATCTATTCATGATTTGAACCCTGGGTTGTGGGAAATCCCAGAAATAAACGCTAGACAAAGCGAATCTGTGGACTAACGTGTAGGTTTATTAGGTTATGTTGTGGTGATCCTCATGTTAGGGAATGGGTGTTCATACTGGAGTGCAACATTAAAACCAATGGAAGATGGACAAGAAAAGTTCAAAGCCATCAGGGGTTCAGTTTCAGTCATCCTTCCCTGTTACTTCATCCTACTCTCTTGCATGTTAAGCACTTTGGTACACCACTGGGTTTTAAATGTGCTATATAAATAAAGTTTGTTGTTGTTCTTGTTGTAATATATACAGATCACTCAGTTCTAAATATCAAGGATTAACAGAGGTGATTATAAATAAATATCAAGAAAATTGACAAGAATATTACAGAGTAGAAAAGAGCATGTGCATAAGTAGAGGGAGTGTTTGCCCAGAGCGCCAAACAGGCTAGGACTGCCACTGTGTGATGTTATTAGCCATGTCTGGGCCCAAACTCCGCTGCAGGTCCCAAAATCAAATGATCACTACAGCATTAATGAGAGTTGAAAAACTGTCTAAATT
>NW_024584307.1:0-1664 GCF_018398535.1 Haplochromis burtoni
GATGCTAGTGGGGAAACGTGTTGGGCTGCACAAGCTTGAGCGACAATGCTATTTGACTGCAACGTAACAGCATGTTCACTAACATTGTGTACAATGACAGGTACTTTACTGCTGGAATTAAAAGGAATGTCTAGTAAAGCCGATTCAAGAAGCAATCCACCTGGTAACTTGTACTGCTCATGCGGCTCAAGAACAAAACTTGTGTTCCGGTTGTTCTTTCTTAACCTCACATTTCCCATTAGGCATTGTTTGTGTCTTGCAGGGATTGTCACTGCCCCCTTGCTATGCAACATGACAGGGCAGGAATGAGTATAATTTCTTTGTACTTGGGCAACATGTTGAAGGATCGCTGCAAACTGCTTAGAGTGTAGCTTACAAATGAACTTGGGACCATCTTGATGCACTAACTGTCCATAAACCCGTAAAAGCACATTTGTCCCTATCAACAGTGGAATTCTACTGTTAAAGTGACACTCAGGAACAACAAGGGCCAAGACAGCTAATTGTTGTTCTTTGCCTGCAATGTTTTTGGGAAATTTAATGCAAGTCTGAACACAACCCAAGTATGGCACGTTTTGCCCTCCTGCTCCTTCAATTTCAAGAAGAGCATGTATTGGCTGGATGGGAAGGTGGGAAAGGTGCATCTTGTGAAAAGACTCAGTAATGGTCGTAACCTGTGAGCCTGAGTCCATTATGGATTCACAGGGTACCCCGTCAACAAGTACTGAGGCTGCACAGTGTGGGCCTATGAGACCTTGAGGGAGGAGGAAGTTAGGATCTAGGCTGTCTATGGGATGAATGGGTTCTGTGATTTGCACTTCAGGACCACAAGCTAATGTCTCGGGACTGGGGGAATCAAGGGTTTCAGCTCCTGGGTGTCCCACGACAGGAGCTGCCACTAGTTTAAAGCAAACGGGGCTGTGGCCTGTCGTGCTGCAAAATCAGTCTGTTTCTTTCTCAACTCTGCATGCTTTTCTCGGACAAGTGTGGGATTAGCGTCATTTGTACAGCTTACTGCGATGTGATTGTCTTCCCCACACGTAAAGCAAAACCATGCCCTAGGTGTGCCAGGAACTTTAGCAAATGCCTGTGAGTTTCTGGTGTTGACAGCTAGAGAATTTTGGGCTCATATTTCTCAGGTTTGGTTGAATGTCTTTGGCTTTGGACAAGCATTTGGACTTGTTTCGTCAACTCGGCTATTTGACTTTCAAGCTTGGCAGTTTCATTCGGTTTTGGGTTCACAGATTTGGATTTAGTACTTACAAGAGGTTCAGTACTTGGGGTGGTGCTCCTTGGCCTTTGAGTTAAAGTTAACTGTTCAACTTGCTTTGTGAGCGCATTAACTTTTTGTTCGAATTTCGCAGCTTCACTGTCGGTTGGAGTAGGAGTCGCAAGTGGCGCTTGGCCAAAGGCAGGCATACTGCACTCAACAAAAATATAAACGCAACACCTTTGTTACTGCTCCCATTCCCCATGGGATGGACGTAGAGACCTAAAATTCATTCCAGATACACAATATAACCATCCCTCCCAAACAGTGGTCACATATCAGTCCAAATGTGTGGTAGTGGGCACATCTGCTATATTGAGATAATCCATCCCTCCTCACAGGTGTGCCACATCAGGATGCTGATCTGACATCATGAGTAGTGCACAGGTGTACC
>NW_024584307.1:1689-18836 GCF_018398535.1 Haplochromis burtoni
TCAGACTGCCCACAACAAAAGGCCACCCTGGAATGTGCAGTTTTGTCTCACAGCAAAATGCCACAGATGCCACAAGCAATGAGGGAGCGTGCAATTGGCATGCTGACAGCAGGAATGTCAACCAGATCTGTCGCCCGTGCATTGAATGTTCATTTCTCAACCATAAGCCGTCTCCACAGGCGTTTCAGAGAATATGGCAGCACATCCAACCGGCCTCACAACCGCAGACCTCGTGTAACCACACCAGCCCAGGACCTCCACATCCAGCAGGTTCACCTCCAAGATCGTCTGAGACCAGCCACCCAGACAGCTGCTGGAACAATTGGTTTGCACAACCAAACAATTTCTGCACAAACTGTCAGAAACCGTCTCAGGGACGCTCAACTGCAGCCGTCGCCTCGGGTCTTGACCTGACTCCAGCTCGTCGCCGTAACAGACTTGTGTGGGCAAATGCTCACATTCGATGGCGTCTGGCACGTTGGAGAGGTGTGCGCTTCACGGATGAATCATGGTTCACATTGTTCAGGGCAGATGGCAGCTGAGAATGTCCCAGTTCTTGCATGGCCAGCATACTCACCGGACATGTCACCCATTGAGCATGTTCGGGATGTGCTTGACCGGCGTATACGACAGCGTGTACCAGTTCCCACGAATATCCAACAACCTCGCACAGCCATTGAAGTGGAGTGGACCAACATTCCACAGGCCACAATTGACAATCTGATAGACTCCATGCGACGATGTGTTGCACTGCATGAGGCAAATGGTGGTCACACCAGATACTGACCGGTTCTGGGTCCCCAGACCCCCAATAGCGCAAAAAA
This sequence comes from Haplochromis burtoni, assembly GCF_018398535.1. Lineage (NCBI taxonomy): Eukaryota > Metazoa > Chordata > Actinopteri > Cichliformes > Cichlidae > Haplochromis > Haplochromis burtoni. Next base: position 2,514 of record NW_024584307.1, read on the forward strand.
CTGCACATTCCAGGGTGGCCTTTTGTTGTGGGCAGTCTGAGGTACACCTGTGCACTACTCATGATGTCAGATCAGCATCCTGATGTGGCACACCTGTGAGGTGGGATGGATTATCTCAATATGGCAGATGTGCCCACTACCACACATTTGGACTGATTTGTGACCACTGTTTGGGAGGGATGGTTATATTGTGTATCTGGAATGAATTTTAGGTCTCTACGTCCATCCCATGGGGAATGGGAGCAGTAACAAAGGTGTTGCGTTTATATTTTTGTTGATGTTAAAACTGAGTGTGCATGTGCAGCAGCTTTTGTTGCACCCAAATGTTTCTTCATGCGGTCCAACTTGGCGAAACGACGCTCTTCCTCAGTCCTTAACATGAGGAGAAGCTCCGAAAATGAGGGTGGAAAGCTCTTTTTTGCTTCAAGCTGGAGACTTATTATCAAGCTTTGGTCCCAGCAACCTCTAATGAATTGCTTAAGAAGCAGTTCATTTACATTTGTAGGAGGGGCTCCCCCTCTAGAAATGACTCGTGTGAGAAGGCTGTGAAGACGGTTCAAGAAGGCAGATGGGTTTTCTCCGCTGTTTTGATTCGAGCCAAGAAAGGCAGTGTAAAGCTCTTCACCGTCCTCAACACTCCAAAGCTTCAACGAGTTCCGAATTCTTTGAGGTTTTACCCCTGAGTGCGTCACATTCAAACATATACTTTTATTCACAGGATAAAACAGGTTTTTTGTATCACTAATTGCCCAGTACGATTACAGCATACAATATTATTGTCACTGCTACATTTCTGTGATGCTACCAGAAATTATTTCCACTGACTAATTAATTATCATTGAGCTCAAAGGTCCTATTAATAAACGGTTAACGAATGTGTATTTATGACGACGATTTGTGAGACTGGTAAACTTATGATACGTACGATGGTCTTTCTTCTACACGGTGCATTTCAAGGTCCTGCACCCATCCGTCGGTAAACTGTACCTGGGCTTGTTGCAGTGACCTGAAGTTACTAAACTTCATGAGTGTGATGCACTCACTCCAAGAACCGTATAATTATAAATATGAGCGTGGTGAAAGTTGGGCAGCACGCTAACGTATTTTGTCCCTCTGTGTGCTCGTAAGGGTCTGACCCTTTCACTGGTTTGATTTTTTTCCTCGTATCTTTTCTTTGACTTTTCATCAAGTCTGTCTTTGTACGGACCGGCATTGTTCTCCTTCGTTTTGTACATCCTTTTTGGGGGGCAAAGAAAAAGCAAGAATTTATTGGAACCGAAGAATGAACGTTTTGCGGTGCTGCAAATGCTTGCATTTGATGCAGGTACTTGGATTGTTTTGCCACGAGTTCACGGCATGCAATGCGCGAAAGTCACGTGGTCTGTCAATCTCTATTAAAACTTATACTTAACAGCGCCTACCTGGTACAAAGAAAACAGCACACAGTCTTCATTAACAGTGTGCAAAGCAACTGCAACATTCAGTTCTGTTAAAAAGAATTAGAACAATTACAATCTCATAGAGAAACATTAGAGCTGAGTGCAAGTCAAAAAGCACCCGACTAGCTAACGAGTATTAGCTTAGCATGCTAACTAAAAATGCTACTCGTGAATAAAGTTACTACCCATGCATCAAAATGCCTGTAACTTTCAGGATACATGCTAGTACTGCTTACAATCAAAATACATGTTGACAATTACCACTATAAGAATGTTTTCATTAATACACATACAAAATTGACAACAGTATCGCTCACAAGCACCTACCACCAGCTTGGGAGTTTTTTCCTTTGCTGAGGCATGCGCTGTGCAGCAATTTGGAACCTTAACAGTTGCAGTTGCTGTGTTTGTCCACCAGGTGGCTCCAACTATTCACAAAGCACATCAATTTTGAGGAAATTCATTAAGCTATTTTCTAACTCTGTTACATCCACAAGCAAGTGGTCTTGAAAGCACTGTCTGCAATGTTACTTCATGCAGATATTGTACAAGACACTGCCTAACTCCTTTCTGTGCCCTCTTTTAGGCTCCTCCTCTCTCCCTGTGAGTCTGTGCTCAGACTCGTCTGCCATCTAGTGAGTCTTCTGTCCATACTCATCTCCACTGGTCTGCTGCTGTCCATCTGTGGAGCAGGAAGACAACGAACAAACCAGCCGTCTCCATAGAGATGAGCCAGTGTGATAGAGGAGGCCAGGGACTGGATAAAGATGGTGATGATGTCACTGCCGATGTCACCACCTGAGCATGCCTTCTGAGCTGTAGAGTGTTTGTGTTGAAGCTTTCAAGCTGTGTTTGCTTTGACGTGCCTGAGAGTGTTCAGCTGCTAAGGGTGGAGCACCTGTAATGACTCCACCCTCTGTTGGCTGTGGGACCAATGAAATGTCTCAGAGGTCTTTCTGATGCTTTTACCTAGTCGTAGAGCAGAGGATTCTCCTCAGTCTGGATTTGTAGCCTGCATGTTTCTACCTTCTGATCCTGGATCAGTTTTTGTCTCTTTTCCTGCTTCATGTGTTTCTTGGCTGATGACGAACTTTGGTGGTGATGTCTGATTTTCAGCCTGCAGCTCCTCTCCACCCTCTCCACCCATTCATATTCATCCTTTCCTGTGATCTGGGTCCATTTCTTCAAAAGTATAATCTGGATAAAAGTTTTGGTACATTTCTTTCCTTCCATGGATCATTTAATCAAGATCACTTTTGGCTGTGTTAATAAAAGAAACAGCTAGGCTCCCTAACCCTAACCCTTATCGTTGTGGAGCCGTACAGTCTGCACTCTGCCTGTGACTGTTGCATCTGCAGAGATATTTAAATTAAATTAGAGCACACATCAAAACCTGAACTAATATTCAGATTGTACATCTTAAACTTGAGTTCTGCAGAGCCGAGAGCATTAAAGAGTCTCAAAACTCATGCTTTATTGAATGAAAAGATCTCAAACCTGAAGAAACTGAAATTTACCAGAAAGTTTTTGAATGTTAAACAGTGGTCCCCAAACCCCGGGCCATGGACCAGTACCGGGCCGTGAGTCATTTGGTACCGGGCCGCCAGAGTTGAGGCTCAGGTGTGAAATTTATGGTTTTCAGGATTTTCATCCTTAACTCAGATTCCCTGGGTATTTTCCTGTGTGTTATGAATAAATTATCTTTTCCTCTCTTTTTTTTGTATCAGTACTGGTTTTATTTTATTGTATTTATCCACGATACCTTAAAGGCCGGTCTGTGAAAATATTGGTGGACATAAACCAGTTCATGGTGCAAAAAAGGTTGGGGACCGCTGATGTTAAAGTCAAAAAAAGTTAAAGCTCATAAATGACTCATATTTACTCAGGTTGTGATGCGTGTGTGTTTATAAAATAGTTTCATATGTTTTTAAATTTGTTCACAAATGATTTCACACATGTTTAAATCTGTTTGTGGGTTTTGGACTCCCTCCTCTTGTGGCTTTATATACTTTCACATTGTCAATGTTGGATATAAATGTTTAGCTGATTAACAATCAAACACAATCTGCTTATTTAGAAACTTAATGATTTATGAGTCATTTATAAAGTCTGTGTGAGTGATTAATAAAGTATTTACATGAACGTTTATACATATACGGATCATAAAATGAGCTTTGTGTGTTAATAAGGGTTTTATAAATACAACTGTCATATTGCAACTCATGATTAATTCAATAAATCGTTCAGTATTTAAACTGCAGCATTCATTCATCTGGACCTAACAGTATTTATTAATGAAACTGAAGGTCAGCAGGCCTTGGAGACTCAAACAAGTCTCAGCTACAAGAGAAGCAGAAAACAGACACAAAGTGAGACACAACATACAGATATTAGATGAAGCTGTCATGGTTCTGATCATTTGACACAGCGTTTTATGTTTTCTTGTATTTTGGTGTCTGTTATGTATTATTATTTAAGGTTAATATACTAGTCTCCTATGTTTTAGTTCCTTCTTCATTTAGGTTCCAGTTGTGTGTCTGTCCACTGTGTCCCTCTCTGTGTTTGTGTGTGTCCTTGTGTCTTGTGTCCCTTTTCTGTTTCTAGTGTCTGTTTCATTCCCCTCCCCCCTCTCCCTCACCCTCTCAGGTGTGTCTCTGTGTGTCTCTCTTGCCTGGTGTTGTGTTTCTCTCCGTTCGTCTCATCTCCTCAGTCTCATGTCAGTCATATGTTCTCATGTCTGCGTGTACTATTTTCAAGCTCATGTGTGTTTGTCTGGTTCTCACTGTATATGTCACTTCCTGCTCTTACTTTGTAATGTGTGTTATGTTCGTTTTGCTCCTCTGTCTCATTGTGTCTGATTAGCTGTGTTTCCCTGTTGTTTCTCTACCCTTGCTATTCCTTGTGTAAGTCCAGTGTTTCCCTCTGTCCAGGTATCTCCCTCATACCTGGCTGTGTGCTGTGTTTGTTGGTTTAGCTTCCTGTGTTCCCCAGTCTAGTTTTGTATTCTCCGTTCGTTGAGTTTTGAGCTTATTTTTGCATCCATGAGTCTGCGTTTGGGTCCAGTCCTGCCTGCTTCACACAACAACTCACAGCAGTATTCTGCAAACATGACTCCTTTAATGTTTGCAGAATACTGATGTGTAAGCAAGACCAGTCTAAGTGTGTAAGAGGGCTTTAAGAAAGAAGAAACACTGAGTGGTTGGAGCCACAGAGAGCTAAACTTAAACACACTGAAGCTCCTTCATTTATAAACAAAAGGTTATCAGGAATCTATAGTTAATATTTGACAGAGCTTCACAAACATGCAGTGTAAACACCATAAACAAAGTGTCTGTGAGGATTTCTCCTCTACTCCTGTGCTTCTGTCCAACATCAGAGGTCAGCTGGTGTTTTTCACTGTGGACAGACTCAAACACTGTTCTCTCCATCAGCGGGAGGGTTGTTGTCAACGATGACCTGACCTGACCTTGACTACGATGACCTGGATGACCTAGAACCTTCACAGACAGGAGGGTTGTTCTTAACTAGGGCTGCCACGATTAGTCGACTAGTCACGATTACGTCGACTATAAAATCGTCGACGACTGATTTAATAGTCGACGCATCGTTTGAAGCTTTGTAAGATCACAAAGGACGCAGGAATAAGTAGTAGGATTTAAGAGTGTAATAACGGACTGAAACAGAAGATGGCAGCACTGCATGTACAAGGATGCCAGCTGCCGTTAAACCCCGAAGAAGAAGAAGCTGTGTCCCAGAATTCATAGCGCAGCCCAGCCAGTTTCCAACAATGGCGGCAGCTAGTTAGTTTTAACTTTACTCTTATTATTCTTTCTGGGTCACAAAATAAACGTTTAACATATTTTCAGGCGAGAATGTAGCTGTGTAAACCTCAAATATCTGCTCAGTTTATCAGGACACCGCATATTTTCAAAAGCGCTCCGACGTTTTCGGAGACGTCTGTTACCCACTAGCTCGATAGCTAGCCGGGGGCTAGGCTCACTAGAGCCGTGAGAACACCGGACTCCCGGCAAATCGTTTTCAAACCCACCGCCGTCTTTCGCTACTCAGGTTAAACATGATATATAGTCACTTAGATAACTTAAAAATGTTATTGTTTGGCTTTTTTAGTATTTTATTTGTTCCTGAGTAAATCGGTTTGGCTGAGATTAAAGTTATAGTTTTTACACAGCTGAATAAACGTCAAGCAGACAGCTGATTATCAGAAGTGTGAGACTGCTGGAGAATATACTCCGGTGTCCTGTTATATTTTAGATAGCAAGGAGTTTATTAAACTTCACCGAAACAATCTGCAAATTTCATTAAAAATTAATAAACTACCATCTTGTCTTTATTTTTAGTTAGCACAAACACTTCAAGCTGTAAGCTAATGATAGTTATATAAGACCAGATGCTGCTGGTGCAATAAGCTGTACGCTGTACGTCCAATGGATGATGATCTGATTAGTCGACTAATCGCAAAAATAATCGGTGACTAGTCGACTATCAAAATAATCGTTTGTGGCAGCCCTATCTTAACCCTCATAAGTCTTCCCATTTGCCATTCACCCTGAGTCCTCAGGAGTCAAAAATATCCTCACTTCTTTTGAGTGTTTTTTAAATACAAAGTATAAATTGTCAATCAATTCAGCGTTACACCTTAGTTTTACTTAAGATTAACACATTACCACAAAATCACCCTTCATTTTGCAATATAAGCCACCAGACCTTGTTTACATAAAGTACACTCTGTTTTTGAGTGAGTCGATAAAATATTTAAATTCAGAATCAGAATCAGAATCAGAAAGGGTTTTATTGCCAAATGTTGAGCAGGTTTACAACATTAGGAAATTGCTGCGGTGCTTCAGTGCAAACATACTGTCATAAAAATATAAAAATAAGAATAAGAATTAAAAGTGCTAAGTGGATAGATATATACATGATATATACATGAGTGCAGGTGGTGATCAGTGCCAAACATGGAATGATGCAGTGAACACAGCGTAGGGTCATGTGTTAGTGGTGGGAACAGTCATGGTTATTGTTCATGTGTCCAGACAGCAGAGGGGAAGAAACTGTTCTTATGGCGAGAGGTTCTGGTGCGAATGGACCGGAGCCTCCTGCCTGAGGGGAGCAGGTCAAACAGACTGTGTCCAGGGTGAGAAGGGTCAGCTGAGATCCGAGCTGCACGCCGCAGTGTCCTGGAGGTGTACAGGTCCTGCAGAGATGGGAGTCTGCAGCCAATCACCTTCTCAGCAGAGCGCACAACACGCTGCAGTCTCTGTTTGTCCCTGATAGTGGCTCCAGCGTACCACACGGTGATGGAGGAGGTGAGGATGGACTCGATGATTGCAGTGTAGAATTGCATCATCGTCCGTGTTGGCAGGTTGAATTTCTTCAGCTGCCTCAGGAAGTACATCCTCTGCTGGGCTTTCTTGATGACGGAGGTGATGGTGGGCTCCCACTTCAGGTCCTGGGTGATGGTGGTACCCAGGAAGCGGAATGAGTCCACAGAGGTGATGGGGGTGTCAGTCAGGATGATGGGGGGAGTGGGGCTGTGTGCTTCCTGAAGTCCACAATAATCTCCACTGTCTTCTGGGCATTCAGCACCAGGTTGTTGTGGCTGCACCAGGACACCAGACGTTCAACCTCCCTCCTGTAGGCAGACTCATCCCCGTCCGAGATGAGTCCCAATAACGGTGGTGTCATCTGCAAACTTGATTAGCTTGACAGACTGGTGGGTGGAGGTGCAGCAGTTGGTGTACAGGGAGAAGAGCAGAGGAGAAAGAACACAGCCCTGAGGGGAGCCGGTGCTGATGGTCCGGGAGTCCGAGACATTCTTTCCCAGCCTCACATGCTGCTTCCTGTCCGTCAGGAAGTCAGTGATCCACCGGCAGATGGGATCAGGCACATTCATCTGGGAAAGCTTGTCTCGGAGATGGTCTGGAAGGATGGTGTTGAAGGCAGAGCTGAAGTCCACAAACAGGATCCTGGCGTAGGTTCCTGGGGAGTCCAGATGCTGCAGGATGAAGTGTAGGGCCATGTTGATGGCGTCAGTCTACAGACCTGTTGGCTCTATATGCAAACTGCAGGGGGTCCAGGAGGGGGGCCGTGAGGGTCCTTGAGATGGGAGAGAACTAGGCGCTCAAAATGACTTCATGACCACAGATGTCAGAGCCACGGGTCTGTAGTCATTTAGTCCAGTGATCCTAGGTTTCTTGGGGACAGGGATTATGGTGGAGGACTTGAAGCAGGCAGGCACATGACATGCCTGCAGTGAGGAGTTGAAAATGCCAGAAAACACTGGGGCCAGCTCGTTTGCACAGTGTCTGAGGGTGGCAGGAGACACACCGTCTGGGCCGGGAGCTTTTCCGAGCATTCAGACTCTTAAACTGCTTCCTCACATCTGCTTCATGAATATGAAGAGTTGTGGTGGGAGGAGGTGGTGTGAAATCCTCTTTTGTGTGGGGTGAGGAGGGGGGTGTTGTAGGTGAACAGTTTGAAGGTGGTGATGGCTCTATGGAGGGGGGAGAGGTGGGGGAATGAGTGTCCAAAGTGCCTCTATTGTTGGGGCCGTTGGAGGTGTGAAGGCTGCCTGATGGCTCGTCAAAACGGCAGTAAAAGTCGTTAAGGGTGTTGGCCAAGAGCAAGTCATCAGTGGAGTGGGGGGTTTTAGGCTTGTAGTTTGTGATATTCCTAAAACCTTTCCACACAGAGGCCGAGTCATTCTCTGAGATCTGCTGCTGCATCTTCTCAGAGTGCTGATGTTTAGCAATGTCCACTTCTTTAGTGAACCTGTACTTGGCCTCTCTGTAGCAGTCCCTGTCTCCGCTTCTGAACGCCTTACTCTTTTCCAGCCACAGCTTTTTGAGTTTAGGAGTAAACCAGGGTTTGTCATTGTTATAACTCACCCTGGTGCGTGATGGCACAATGCTGTCCTCACAGAAGTGGATATAGGAGGTGACAGTGTCCGTAAACTCGTCCAAGCTGTTAGAAGCAGCCTTCATTGTGTCCCAGTCTGTAGACTCCAAACACGTGCGAAGCTCCTCCACAGCCTCGTTGCTCCACAGTTTTTTAGGTCCTCACGACAGGTTTGGAGAGCTTCAGCCTCTGTCTGTACGCGGGGATTAGGTGGATCATGACGTGGTCAGAAAGTCCGAGTGAAGCGCGGGGCACCGCACGATAGGCCCCGCTGATCGTGCTGTAACAGTGGTCTAATGTCCTCTCCTCTCTGGTCGGGCATTTAATATACTGCTTGTATTTGGGAAGCTCATGGCTCAGATTGGCTTTGTTAAAGTCCCCAAGAGCAATGATGAGAGAGTCCGGGAATGTCCGCTCCATGTGCAGTATCTGCTCCGCGAGTGCGCACTGAGCTGCCTGCGCATCCGCGTCTGGCGGGATGTAAACAGCGGCCAGGATGAATGAAGCAAACTCCCGCGGAGAATAAAACGGTTTGCAGTGAATAAAAAGGTATTCCAGAGAGGAAGAGCAGTGCTGAGCAATCACTGTTACATCTGTGCACCAGCCACTATTAATGTAGAAGCAGACACCTCCACCTTTGGTCTTACCAGAGAGAGAGGCCTGCCGGTCCGCGCGCAGCAGATGAAAGCCCTCCAGCTTGAGCGCGCTGTCCGGGATGTCCTCACAGAGCCACGACTCCGTAAAACATAAGACACAGGAGGAGGCAAAGTCTCTGTTCATGCTTCTCATCAGGGCCAGCTCGTCTATCTTATTCCTGAGTGAGCGTACATTGGAAAGGAAGATCCCAGGAAGAGCAGTTCGCAGTCCCGTCTCCTCAGACGCACGAGTGCGCCGGCTCGCTTACCTCTCTTTCGGCGTCTCACTTTCCTGATCAGAGTCTGCAGTAAATCTGCCGCAGATGCGACAAATATTGGAAGTAAATCCACAGGTGTTGTAGTCCTGTAGTTAAGAAGCTCTTCTCTGGTGTAAGAATATCCAGAGGAGTGCCCAGACACAGAAGTTATGCACAAAAACAAAACAGAAGTAACGCACTGAAGCACCAGGGCATCCATACGCGGCGCCATCTTGGTTAGACTATTTCGGCTCTTTGACTAACCACGGAGTGCTGTACGTTGAACTTTAGTTAGAATGGTTTTTTTGAAGCATTTAAAATTTTAAACGGCAGCCTTCCCTTGGATCTCAGCTCTTTGGTCTGGGGCTCAGTCTGCTCTGGAGTAGCCATCCGAGGATAGCCCGGCAGCTCTTTTGTAGGTGGGTGGCGCAACTGTCCCTCCAGTGGTCCTCCTTGGGCGCATACAAGTGCTTTGGGGGCCTCTAGATGTCCGGGGCCTGGTTCTCCTCCGTGCCTGCTTCCTAACCTGGAAGGCTATGACTCCCCACACCTACTATTAAACAGTTACATGGAGAAACCTTTGAGTACAAGCACGCTCACACACACAGGTGTTCACAGGCACAAACTATCTTTGTTGGGATGTCCATGCATTGTTTCTGTCTTTCTCTTTCCCATTCTCTGGTCCTGTCCGTTCTGATTGTAGTAACGGAAAATAAAAAATAATTCAAAATAATAAAAAAAATCCTAGTAGAAATCTAATAAGCTACAAAAATCAAGTGGACCAGCGTAGTAAAGGGTCAAAATGTTGGGTATTTTTCTTGGCCTTCAAACAATAATTCTGATGCTAAAGTGCTGGGGAGGACAGGCAAAAAACAAAAGAAGAAGAATGTATCTAACACCATCATTCAGCTCTGTGTTGTTTCCTTTCTCAGTAACTTCTGTCTATTTTTGTTGTGCTGCTTCCTCCTTTTCTCTTTGGTTCCTGTTTTCATGTTCTTACCACTTTTAATCAATTTGTCATGTGATGCTTGTAAGCCTCCTTTTCAGTTCAGACACACTCAGATATAAACACTGATTTCAGTCACAAAGCAGGGTGATTTACATGTTCCAGATGTCTTTCTGTGTCATTTGATACTCAATATTTCAAAACAAAGTTACATGTCAGGTGGTGAATTTGTGATGTTGGAGCTTTTCAGCAGCTGCTCTTTTCTTTTTGCATTTAATGGATGAAGACAAAGATGGAGAAGTGCCATTAGTCACAAACAAATATTTATCTGAATATGAAATATGAGTTGAACAAAGTATGTTGTTAGGGGCAATCGTGGCTCAAGAGTTGGGAGTTCGCCTTGTAATCGGAAGGTTGCCGGTTCGAGCCCCGGCTTGGACAGTCTCGGTCGTTGTGTCCTTGGGCAAGACACTTCACCCGTTGCCTACTGGTGGTGGTCAGAGGGCCCGGTGGCGCCAGTGTCCGGCAGCCTCGCCTCTGTCAGTGCGCCCCAGGGTGGCTGTGGCTACAATGTAGCTTGCCATCACCAGTGTGTGAATGGGTGGATGACTGGATATGTAAAGCGCTTTGGGGTCCTTAGGGACTAGTAAAGCGCTATATAAATACAGGCCATTTACCATAGTAACATACACTTGGGATGAGCTCATCTGCTGATCACACACTTCATAATGTCTGACTGAGAGTTCACTGCTGCAGGATTTAGCTTCACTGTTGGCAAGGAAATAGTGTTTGATGTTCAACCTGAGCCAACCACAAACTTTAAATTTGTGATATAAGGACTTTGGTGAAGGCAAATCTTACCTGAAGAAACACAAAAATGAAGCTTTGTTTGTAAAGGTGGCCAGCCTCTACCACCCCACCTCTCATCATATGACAGGACAGGCTTCAGCCCACTCTACAACGGTGAACTGGATAAATGTTTGAGAAAAGGGATGAATGGAAACGTCGTGAGCACCTGTATCAGGTGGTGGGACAGATCATATGGTAACATGATGATTTTAATCTTTGTAAATGAAAACTACAGGCTGCGGCTCATTAAAGCAAGCCCCGCCCTCACCAACCCCTCAGTGTGGCGACATTTAGTGAGACTGCATGTGTTAAAGGGGAAGTGATGAAGCTGCAGGCGTCTCTGTGCTTCTCAGACTGATGTTCAGTTGTCATCCAGGCATAATGAAGACTCCGTGTGTCTCTCTGCTCCTCGGTGAGTCAAACTCAGAGATCCTATGCTCTTTCATTCATTTATTATCCATTTAATAGAGATTCACTGCACTGAACAAAGAAATAACAGGAAGCTCTTCCTGACTCGCAAAGCTGGAGATAAAAATGGAACCAAATTTTCATTAAACTGGATTGAGCCGTTCTACTTTTAAATACTCTAGGAACAACAAGTAGGCCTGCAGAGCGAGAGCGAAGTGCTCTAATAGGGTGATATGGTACTACAAGTCATTAAGATAAGATGGGGCCTGATTATTTAAGACCTTGTATGTGAGGAGCAGGATTTTGAATTCAATTCTGGATTTAACAGGAAGCCAATGAAGGGAAGCCAAAACAGGAGAAATCATGCTCTCTCTTTCTAGTCCCTGTCAGGACTCTTGCTGCAGCATTTTGGATTAGCTGAAGGCTTTTCAGTGAGTTTTTTGGACATCCTGATAATAATGAATTACAGTCGTCCAGCCTGGAAGTAATAAATGCATGAACTAGTTTTTCAGCGTCACTCTGAGACAGGATATTTCTAACTTTAGAGATGTTGCACAAATGGAAGAAAGCAGTCTTACATATTTGTTTAATATGTGCTTGAAGGACATGTCCTGGTCAAAAATGACTCCAAGGTTCCTCACAGCGTTACTGGAGGCCAAGGTAATGCCATCCAGAGTAAGAATCTGGTTAGATACCATATTTCTAAGATTTTCAGGGCCGAGTACAATAACCTCAGTTTGATCTGAATTAAGAAGCAGAAAGTTAGCGGCCATCCAGGTCTTTATGTCTTTAAGACATTCCTGCAGTTTAAGTAATCCGGTCTTTAAGTGATGACATGATGATTCCTGTTTCTGGGCCCAAAGTATCCTATGTTTAATATGGCTTTTGTGTTTTTAACATGTATTAATGCTTCGTATCTTGTTCTATTTAATCTCAAGCTCCCTAAAAACATCACTGCTGGACCTCCCTCGGCTTTTTATACCACTATTTATTTAAAACCTTAGGATGTAACTACAGCCCAGCCCATGCAGCAGTATATGAATGACTAACCTCGTATTGTGGATGGATTATCTCAGTTGTTCTCCTGCTGAAGTTTGGTCTCTTTTACAGCATCCTGCCATGCGATTGCATTTGTCCTGACCACTCAGGAACCTCACGTTAACTTTTATCAGAGTGGAAAAAGAGTTAGCGTTCATCCTCCAGCTTCACTGTGTTTATGTTATGCTAACATAGCCTTATACTTAACAGCGCCTACCTGGTACAAAGAAAACAGCACACAGTCTTCATTAACAGTGTGCAAAGCAACTGCAACATTCAGTTCTGTTAAAAAGAATTAGAACAATTACAATCTCATAGAGAAGCATTAGAGCTAAGTGCAAGTCAAAAAGCACCCGACTAGCTAACGAGTATTAGCTTAGCATGCTAACTAAAATGCTACTCGTGAATAAAGTTACTACCAATGCATCAAAATGCCTGTAACTTTCAGGATACATGCTAGTACTGCTTACAATCAAAATACATGTTGACAATTACCACTATAAGAATGTTTTCATTAATACACATACAAATTGACAACAGTATCGCTCACAAGCACCTACCACCAGCTTGGGAGTTTTTGTCCTTTGCTGAGGCATGCGCTGTGCAGCAATTTGGAACCTTAACAGTTGCAGTTGCTGTGTTTGTCCACCAGGTGGCTCCAACTATTCACAAAGCACATCAATTTTGAGGAAATTCATTAAGCTATTTTCTAACTCTGTTACATCCAGATAACAGGGTCAGTGTGGTTAAAGACAGGTTAGCTATATGTGTACTGTATGCAGTACTTGGAGTACAAGAACACTGCCTAACTCCTTCTCTGTGCCCTCTTTTAGGTCCTCCTCCTCTTCCCTGTGAGTCTGTGCTCAGACTCGTCTGCCATCTAGTGATCTTCTGTCCATACTTCATCTCCACTGGTCTGCTGCTGTCCATCTGCTGGAGCAGGAAGACAACGAACAAACCAGCCGTCTCCATAGAGATGAGCCAGTGTGATAGAGGAGGCCAGGGACTGGATAAAGATGGTGATGATGTCACTGCCGATGTCACCACCGAGCATGCCTTCTGAGCTGTAGAGTGTTTGTGTTGAAGCTTTCAAGCTGTGTTTGCTTTGACGTGCCTGAGAGTGTTCAGCTGCTAAGGGTGGAGCACCTGTAATGACTCCACCCTCTGTTGGCTGTGGGACCAATGAAATGTCTCAGAGGTCTTTCTGATGCTTTTACCTAGTCGTAGAGCAGAGGATTCTCCTCAGTCTGGATTTGTAGCCTGCATGTTTCTACCTTCTGATCCTGGATCAGTTTTTGTCTCTTTTCCTGCTTCATGTGTTTCTTGGCTGATGACGAACTTTGGTGGTGATGTCTGATTTTCAGCCTGCAGCTCCTCTCCACCCTCTCCACCCATTCATATTCATCCTTTCCTGTGATCTGGGTCCATTTCTTCAAAAGTATAATCGTGATAAAAGTTTTGGTACATTTCTTTCCTTCCATGGATCATTTAATCAAGATCACTTTTGGCTGTGTTAATAAAAGAAACAGCTAGGCTCCCTAACCCTTATCTTTGGGGAGCCGTACAGTCTGCACTCTGCCTGTGACTGTTGCATCTGCAGAGATATTTAAATTAAATTAGAGCACACATCAAAACCTGAACTAATATTCAGATTGTACATCTTAAACTTGAGTTCTGCAGAGCCGAGAGCATTAAAGAGTCTCAAAACTCATGCTTTATTGAATGAAAAGATCTCAAACCTGAAGAAACTGAAATTTACCAGAAAGTTTTTGAATGTTAAACAGTGGTCCCCAAACCCCGGGCCATGGACCAGTACCGGGCCGTGAGTCATTTGGTACCGGGCCGCCAGAGTTGAGGCTCAGGTGTGAAATTTATGGTTTTCAGGATTTTCATCCTTAACTCAGATTCCCTGGGTATTTTCCTGTGTGTTATGAATAAATTATCTTTTCCTCTCTTTTTTTTGTATCAGTACTGGTTTTATTTTATTGTATTTATCCACGATACCTTAAAGGCCGGTCTGTGAAAATATTGGTGGACATAAACCAGTTCATGGTGCAAAAAAGGTTGGGGACCGCTGATGTTAAAGTCAAAAAAAGTTAAAGCTCATAAATGACTCATATTTACTCAGGTTGTGATGCGTGTGTGTTTATAAAATAGTTTCATATGTTTTTAAATTTGTTCACAAATGATTTCACACATGTTTAAATCTGTTTGTGGGTTTTGGACTCCCTCCTCTTGTGGCTTTATATACTTTCACATTGTCAATGTTGGATATAAATGTTTAGCTGATTAACAATCAAACACAATCTGCTTATTTAGAAACTTAATGATTTATGAGTCATTTATAAAGTCTGTGTGAGTGATTAATAAAGTATTTACATGAACGTTTATACATATACGGATCATAAAATGAGCTTTGTGTGTTAATAAGGGTTTTATAAATACAACTGTCATATTGCAACTCATGATTAATTCAATAAATCGTTCAGTATTTAAACTGCAGCATTCATTCATCTGGACCTAACAGTATTTATTAATGAAACTGAAGGTCAGCAGGCCTTGGAGACTCAAACAAGTCTCAGCTACAAGAGAAGCAGAAAACAGACAGAAAGTGAGACACAACATACAGATATTAGATGAAGCTGTCATGGTTCTGATCATTTGACACAGCGTTTTCTTGTGTTTTCTTGTATTTTGGTGTCTGTTATGTATTATTATTTAAGGTTAATATACTAGTCTCCTATGTTTTAGTTCCTTCTTCATTTAGGTTCCAGTTGTGTGTCTGTCCACTGTGTCCCTCTCTGTGTTTGTGTGTGTCCTTGTGTCTTGTGTCCCTTTTCTGTTTCTATGTTTCATGCCCCTCCCCCCTCTCCCTCGCCCTCTCAGGTGTGTCTCTGTGTGTCTCTCTTACCTGGTGTTGTGTTTGTCTCCCTGTGTTCCGTCTCATCTGCTCAGTCTCATGTCAGTCATATGTTCTCATGTCTGCGTGTACTATTTTCAAGCTCGTGTGTGTTTGTCTGGTTCTCACTGTATATGTCACTTCCTCTCTTACTTTGTAATGTGTGTTATGTTCGGTTTTGCTCCCTCTGTCTCATTGTGTCTGATTAGCTGTGTTTCCCTGTTGTTTCTCTACCCTTGCTATTCCTTGTGTAAGTCCAGTGTTTCCCTCTGTCCAGGTATCTCCCTCATACCTGGCTGTGTGCTGTGTTTGTTGGTTTAGCTTCCTGTGTTCCCCAGTCTAGTTTTGTATTCTCCGTTCATTGAGTTTTGAGCTTATTTTTCCATCCATGAGTCTGCGTTTGGGTCCAGTCCTGCCTGCTTCACACAACAACTCACAGCAGTATTCTGCAAACATGACTCCTTTAATGTTTGCAGAATACTGATGTGTAAGCAAGACCAGTCTAAGTGTGTAAGAGGGCTTTAAGAAAGAAGAAACACTGAGTGGTTGGAGCCACAGAGAGCTAAACTTAAACACACTGAAGCTCCTTCATTTATAAACAAAAGGTTATCAGGAATCTATAGTTAATATTTGACAGAGCTTCACAAACGTGCAGTGTAAACACCATAAACAAAGTGTCTGTGAGGATTTCTCCTCTACTCCTGTGCTTCTGTCCAACATCAGAGGTCAGCTGGTGTTTTTCACTGTGGACAGACTCAAACACTGTTCTCTCCATCAGCGGGAGGGTTGTTGTCAACGATGACCTGACCTGACCTTGACTACGATGACCTGGATGACCTAGAACCTTCACAGACAGGAGGGTTGTTCTTAACTAGGGCTGCCACGATTAGTCGACTAGTCACGATTATGTCGACTATTAAAATCGTCGACGACT
>NW_024584308.1:0-18835 GCF_018398535.1 Haplochromis burtoni
ATCTGGCAATAAACCCCCATTCTGATTCTGATTCTGATTCTGAAGACTAAAATTAATGTCCTTTAGCACAGTCAGAGTTTGTTAACAATATGCTAGCCCTATCTGACACTGTTAATTGTGCTCCTGAGCTGGTTCTTCCAAAGACAGGTCATTTTTCACAGACTACACCGCCAGAGGTGGCTTTTAGTATATCTGAGCAGTGCCTTCCAGAGTACCCTGCACCTATCCTAGCATCCAACCTGTTCCTGCACCACGCTCATAGAATACTGGCTGGCCTGTAGGTTACCCAAACATAAGAGACAAATTGTTCAGAAGGAATTTACTGAGATGCTGAAAATGACAGTGATGGAAGTCACACAGCACTTGGTGTAGCCCCATAGTTCTTGTGGACTACTGCAAGGTGAATGAAGTCCCTGAGGCAGCCAGGCCTCACGGCCTGAAGAAGTATGCCCCATGGTGTACATCAGCTGGAAACTGTCTGAAAGAGAATCTCTCTCTCAGCACAGTGGAGAAAGAGTGCCTGGCGATCCAAAGGGCGGTGGACTCCCTTTACTGTTATCTCCTTGGCTGCCCTTTCACCCTTTGTTGGGATCATGCCCCGCTGCAATTGCTCGATTGCATGAAGGATCCCAATGCCCAGATCACCTGATGGTATGTGGCGTTAGAGCTCTTTAAGTTCAAGGTGGGGCCACAGATGGGGGCTGGGGGCACAGATGGTCCTACCTGATTTCCTCTCCCGCTTGTGGACTTGGGAGCAGGCAAGATTGGATGGCTCTCCTGCCTAAGTGGGGAGGTGGGGTATGTGGCTGGGTTTAGTACATGGCTTGGCTGCAGAGGAGGGATGGTCCAGTGGATTCAGGGGCAGTGCCAGGGTAGGCTGGCCAACAGCTGGACTTAATTGAGCTTTAAATGTACTTGATGTACCTAATGCTTTAGATGATGATATATCTAGACAAATGTATACATCCAGTGTACTTAGACAGGTCCCCAGAACAAACAGTAATTTTAGACCCTTCAAACTAAGTGAGCACGCTGAAGCATCAAGTTGATAAAGCTCGGCTACATATGAGTGAGCCCAAATGTGTAATGTTCTCTATGTGAAGGTGAGAATTTTGAACTGGATCATAAATATGAGGAGGTCACTGAAGAGACATTAAAAGTGGGGTGATGTGAGACCATCACTTTAACCTAGTAAGTGGCCTAGACGTAGTACTCTAAATTGCCTGCAAGCAATATAGGACCGATTTCCATGACTGCCCTCTGCATTAACTTGACACTCATGGGCTATTAGGGAAGTGGTTTTATGGAGAGAAGTAAAGAGCGCTTTATATCAAAAGCATTGTTGAAATAACTGGGAAATAAAGTATGACAAAAGTACAAACATCAGAGAAATGAGATGAGCAGAACAGAGGGTTAACATATACAGTGAGCATAAAGAGGATACCCCCATCTTTGCTTAGCAAAGAAGGAAAGATTAGTGAAAGAGAAAAATTAGGAGTAAGAGGTTCATAATCACAGTTCTGCCTTTGCTCAGCAAGCTGGGAGCAGTAGCTAAGAGGTTTGAGCAAAAACAAAGACACTAAGAAAGAAAGAGAGACACGAATAGAGGGCAACAAGAAAAAAAACAAAAGAGCACAACTGAACAGCAATGAGACATTTAAGGACATAATGAAAAATCAGTGTTTGAAAAGAGACAGAATGACAAAGCCGAGGGCTTGTTGAACAGGCTCCTTTTATGCAAAGGCATGGCTGCCTGACAAACAGCTCTGATACGGCATATTACCACACTCGCATACACACTCTGTCCCCCATACACACCCAACTAGTGATAGGGTGTATTACATACTACAAGCTGTTAAGTCTGCAGTCAGAGCAGATGTTTATTCATGACAGGCACAGGAGGAGAATACCTGCTGCTTAGTGAGTATGTGCAATTGCACAGAGTTGTGTGCACGAAAACACAGCAACAAATTAATGGACAAAAATGGAGTGTGCAATGATTCTCCACGAACTCTATTTGAGGCATGAAACACCATTTTTCTATAATACTGTATATCCTTCCCACATTTAGTGATTGATGATGATGCCTTACATACTGACCCAAAATCTCGCACAGAGGTCTAACTAACCTTAACCCTAGTTGGATGGATAGTAAATTTGGAATTTGACAAAAACATTCTTGTAGGATTTGGAGTGACCCTTTCCTGTGAGGGTACAGTTCAAACAAAATGAGAGCTGATTTGTTAAGTTCCAGTCTAGGTTCTCCTGTCCACCGGTATTTTTGCTTTGCGTCATTGCCTAGTTGAAATATACAGTTCTGACTCAGATCCGAAGCATTTCAGAAAAGGTTTCTAGAAAGCATTGCTATGTATTTGTAGGCATCATTTTTATCTATATGTCCATATCACAGAAAAACAAATTGGCTATAACTCAGCATACCTCTACCTTTAGTAGTTCTCTGTAACCTTAGACTGGCAATAGTTGTGCTAATGAGTAAACTCACAACATGATTAAAATCTTTAAACTATCAAACATTCATACCAACACATTGATAACATGCTTTTTCACCCTTTGGCCGTAAAATCTGATGGGGTATTGTTGTCATGCTGCTGGTTGGGGGGTGGGCGGGCCACATGACACCCACGTTTGTGAATGGAGTAACTTGAGAACAAAGCAATTTAGGCGTTTTAAAGTATTACCAGTATTAGATCTACTAAAAATCTCGGATGAGTTTAAATCTCATTGATTTTGACCTGAGAAAAAGGCGACTTAGGCATTCATACCATACGTGCATCTACTATGAGGCTGAGTGGTACCACAAGACAGTGTGCACACGCACACACACAGCGCTAAAGAGAGGGCAAGACTTGATTCCAGTTCAGCTGTCCTCAGGCTTGGCCGAGTTTCCTCATCCATGTAAAGTCTACTGCTAAACTAGCGTTCCTTGAAAATCTGAGTGTGAGAATGTGCAGTTGTCTTTCTCTTTGTGTAGTGCTGTGATGGACCAACAATCTGTTCATGGTGTAATCTGCCTGTCACCCTTTGTTCGCTGGGAAAGGCACAAAAGTTGAAGTTCAGCAGTTATTAAAGTGAATGGATGAATCAATATTGACCAGACTCTGACTTCTAACTAATCGACCGGAATCAGATTCAACTGGTGGCACAGCTGAATGGGATTTGTTCCTTTTGAACATAAAGGTTAATATTCTGAAAATACTTTTTTTTTAATCCTTTCAAACACTGGGTACAGATAAATACATAAAACAATACAGAAACTGACAACAAAATGAAACTGAGTAGAAAAAACATTTCTTTTGTTCTCAGTCCTTCGTTTTGTTCTGGCCAGTGCTGCTGTGGAGATATTAATGATCTGGATGAGACAAAATAATAATAATGGATTTATATAGCGCTTTTCAAGGCACCCAAAGCGCATCACAATGCCACTACTCATTCACTCTCACATTCACACACTGGTGGAGGCAGCTACAGTTGTAGCCACAGCTCCCCTGGCGCAGACTGGCAGAAGCGAGGCTGCCATATCGCGCCATCGGCCCCTCTGGCCAACACCAGTAGGGAGGTAAAGTGTCTTGCCCAAGGACACAACGACCAGGACAGAGAGCCCAGGGATCGAACCGGCGACCTTCCGGTTACAGATACGCTTCCCAACCCCCTGAGCCACGGTCGCCCCAATATTTGTAATATGTTTGCATGAAGTTACTGTATTACCTACAAACAACTGGATTGATTAACTATATAATAACTGATGTTAATCAGTGAAAAACATGCTGCATGTTTACAAATATACAGTAGATTTTTTTTTTTTTTTTTTTTTTTTTTTTTTTTTTTTTTTTTTTTTTTACAATATCTAGATTTTAATAAATGCATATATCCCCCAATTATAATTATAAAGTTTCGGGTCCACTGGAGTAATAAAAGTGTTGAAAGTGCAGGTCCTGTGTTCCCACACTCTGTCTTCCTCCTTTCTGGTGCTGCTGATAGTGTTTTCTTCCCCTCCTGCTCCCGCACAAAGTTGCAACATTGTTGAAAATTCAACTATCAACACCGTCTGCTCTTACATTCCCACACATTTTACCCTCTTTCTTGAGGGATCCAAATTTTATTTTCTCATACCCTGTCCCACCTGCAAATTAGGGGCATAATACTATAAATAAGACTTTGCCAGTGTGGTTCTTTATCACAACTGATCAAGATGGCAAAAGATTATCTGCTGCGAGGGCCATCCAATTGATTTTGGAAGAGAGAGGGGCTTCGGATGATGATGTTGACAAAGAGGTTTCAGAATATTTCACATTTCTGAAAATTCAGAGTCTGACAGTGACTTTGAAGAAGAGGATGAGGTTGAGCACCATTTAGTAACAAAACGAAGACGAGTACCCCATCTGCAGCCAGCTCCAGGACCAGAACAAGCCCACCAGACAGCAAGTGAAGAAATATGGATGTCAATAACTGGTGAAATTGAATGGTCTTCTTGCCCAAGAAATGAGCCACCCTGCAGAGCTGTTACTGTGATAAGCCAGGGCCAACACGGCTGACAGTTACTCATGTGCAGGACATCAAGTCTTCATTTGAGCTTTTCATCCCAGATTCCATCCAGAAAATTATTCTGGATTGCAGTAATCTAGAAGGAAGGTGTGTTTTTGGAGAGAGGTGGAAGGAGATGGACCAAATTCATCTAAGAACCCCAAAGGCCTACTTTGGGGTTCTTATCCTTGCAGGAGTTTTCAGGTCCAAAGGGGAATCCACAGAATCCCTGTGGGATGCAGAAACCGGCAAGAACCTTTCCGTGCATCAATGTCTCTGGAAAACTTCCACAAAATTTCCAGGATTATCCGTTTTGATAACCGAGACGACAGACCAGCTCGACGGCAGAGAGACAAGCTAGCTGCCATCAGGACAGTGTGGGATAAGTGTGTGCACCACCTCCCCCTGTTTTACAACCCTGGGCCTAATGTCACCATTGATGAGCAGCTGATCCCATTTAGTTGTGAAACATATTGCTTCACGTGTAAATGTGTTGTGTCTTTCCACTCACTCCACTTGATTATAACTGATTTATTTTTTTATAACATTTTATAAAAAAAAAAACAAAAAACCGAGAAGCACATTAATTCATAAATGTGATCTAACAAAGGTAAAGGGAAAAAATTAACCATGTTTGCTGTTCATATGGCTTGTAATTGGGATGAAGTAAACATCTGTTGAGTAATTTAACATAAAATTGTTTGATAGTGTTAATTTGGAAAGCCAAAACTCTAGCGGGTCCACCAGACCCATGAACACTGGCTGAGTAACAAAAATATGAACACCACACAAGGGTTAAATTAATCAATGGGAGCTCTGTTGAACTGCACCAAATCAGCAGTTCAAAATTATATTCAGCATTCAATATTTGGTTTGTCTGCTTGTTGGCTGTCTCACAGCATGGCCTTTACTTAGTTCATCACAATGTGTGTCGACATATCTTTAGACAAACACATTTCTAATAAAGCTCTCGTTCAATGTCTCTCCTATTCTCTGTCTGTTTAAGTCATGCTCTTCTCCATATTTGAGCTCAGAGCCGGCCACAATGGATTCCTACTCCACATTGTTCAAATAAAGGACTGAATAAATCCAAGTACTACAGGGACGGCTTGATAATTAAACCTAGTTTCCAAAGAACACTGATGTGCAAGTGCATGCGTACACATAAATAAACACTGATGCTTGAATTCAAGAGCAACAAAAAAAGAAACATTAAAGGAAATACACATAGAGTGCTGTGTAGAAAGTATCAAAACCATTAGAGCAATGGCTCTTATATTTAGTTTTACAAGCATATGTTTTGCAGATGGGGAAATATCTTTTTAATCCCCCCCATTTGAATAAACAAACATATTCATTTATTGAGTCACTCTCCAAAAAAATATCAGTGCATTTCAGTGTTGCAAGCAGGGACAGAGGAGCCTTTTTCAAATGATTCTTTGGCTTTTGTTCTGGCTTTATTAGATAGTAAAAGTGAAGAGTGACAGCAGAGCAGAAGGGAAGAAATAACAGGGAAATAACCCTAAAAACCAACCTTCATCTTCATGGCGGTTTCTCAAATTTGGACATCTGACAGTGGGAACTGTGGCATTTACTTCATGTCAACACTGGTGATTTCACTTGTATTTGATAACCATTTCTTTAAACAAGCATAAGCACTAATCAAGCATCACTTTATTTTTCTTCTGTGTGATGCTGTTTTTCAAACACAAACAACAGCAGGTCTCAACTGCAAAGGACCAAAGACAAAACACCCCCCATCCCCCACCCCTCAAATTTTTTTTTATTCATGGTGAGCTGCTTTGCTTGAGGAAATATTTGCTTGTAAAATAGTAGGTGCCTTGTGGGGATAGATGCAAAAATATGAACAACTGTTCAGTATAGTGCATTACCTTTGAAGCTAAACAGTTGAAGCCCCAAATGTAAAGAGGGGAGTTTATTTAGGAGACGAAATTATGAATGACTGTGAAACAAGGAAGAACAAGAGTTCAAAGGACAAAGGAAAGTCAAAAAAGGAGAGTGGGGGGAGGCGAAGAGAGCACAGATAAAAGATGAATGATGAAAAGTGAAGCGGAATAGGAGAGTGGGACCACGGAAATGGAGGTAAAGGATATATTAAAAAAGGAAAGAAAACAGGGTAAGAGGACATGAGAAAGAGATGTGAAAGATGAAACGAAAAAATTGTGCAGGGAGAGAAAGTGAGGATGGCAAATAAAATAATAGTAAGATAACAAAGACACAAGCAAAGTGAGACGATAAGAAAACAGAGGCAGAGACCTGGTGATGAGCAGGGGAAGACAGTCAATAGAGAGCTAGGGAAGTACTGAAGCATGGGTAATGTGTTGGCAGCAGAGAGTGGGGGTGGGAGGGGCTCAGAGCTTGTAAATGTTGGATGAGCGAGGTATACATGGCACTGTGACTCACTGGAGCTGCCCTCCGAACACTTGTGAGGGCAAGTGTTTCACAGTCTCACTCACATATTCGCCCTCTCATTCTCCTTTTCTCTTGCTGTCTCTGACACACACACACACACACACACACACACACACACACACACAGTAGGGTTCATTCTAATCATCCTCTTTCAGACACAATAACAGCTTCATATGATGCATTTTATTTTCTTTCTAGTATGTAGTATTGTATAAAATACACATTAACCTTTAAAATAGAATTGAAGTATATCACATCACTTTATTGTATTGTGTCCCTTTCCTCGGAGCGTGGTTTAAACTTCTGTTCTGCTAAAATGTGCCCACTGTAGGAATCCATTCACTTTTAAGGTGTTTTATGTTACGACACAGCTGATTTACATTCATACATGCACTACACCACCACTCATTTTAAGGGTTCTCTTTCTAAGGACTATATAGTAAGAAAGAAAAAAATATTTTCCATTCTGTTGTTGTTGCTTTCATACAATAAAAATGTGGCAAATCTACAATGAAGAAAACACATAAACAAATACATGTTGTGCTTAGCATAATTTAGAGTATAAAGAACTGGAATTTAGCAAGTTTTTTCTTTAAATTTTAAGGATTTTCCTGTTATTTTTAAATACATGCAATATAAGTAAAATTATATAAATAAAGTGTGAAACCTGTCTAAAACAAAACAGTAATTAAAACATTAAAATGTTTTTTTGTTTTTTTTTACATAAAAGCACCATAAAATATAATATAATTTAACAAACATGTGCTGTTGCTTTAATAAATGTAATGTTTAAATTCTCGTTGAAAGAATCAAAGAAGATAATTAATGTGTGATTATGTGACAACAGAAGTGATCACCTTCCTGTTTTTTCTCTACCACTGTAATGATAGAAAACAGGGAAACTTCTCATTTCAATTTAAAGAGTAAGAATGGAAGAAAAAGTGTGTTGTCTTCGTTTTGCTGGATTTTTCTCTCAGCAGGTGATCCAGAAGATTTTCAGTGTCTTTCCTGTCTCTATCCTCTATTTTTCTCCCCCTCTCCTCCTGTTAACTCTCTTCCCTTCTCTTTCCTGTCCGATCGTAATAACTCAAGATAAATAAATCAATAATACTAATAGTAGTGTTCGAATAAAATATAGCAATCAAGTGGACCAGTAGAGCAATAACCATAATGGTCTACTTTTTAAAAAAATTTCTTGGCCTTCAGACAATAATTCTGCTTGCTAGAGTGCCGGACAGGACGTTAAAAAAACTGAAGAAAAAAGATTAAATATTAATGCTAAAGCATTTAATAATCAGTTGCTAAAAGAGAAAATGGATAAGGTCTGTGAGTAGAAGGATATTGTCAAAGCATATCATATATTTCTAAAGATATTCAAAATATCATATGGTAAGAGCTGCCCTATAAGGCAGTACAGAGGTGTGCAAAAACAAATCGATAGTCCATGAATCATTAACGATATGAAAAATGTCTGCAAAAAAGAAAAGACTGAACAACAGACGAAGAGAGAAAATATAAAGTATATATAAATTAAACAAACTAACATTATGAGGATTTTTAAAAAGGAATAACATAATAGAATACTAGAGTATAATAAAAAAAACAATATCAAAGGTATTTGGAATGTGTTAAACAGTATTAAATAAACTGAATATTTAGCTGAAAATTACAGAATTATAAAAGATATGAAAGATGGAGTTAGTGGTTTTGGAGTTGGCCATAAAATGAAATGTCGTGGAATCACAAAGTGTGGGGAAAATCTTTGGGAAATGAATCCTCACTCTATTTTTTAAGAGCTGTAGATGTAAAAAACAAAACAAAAAAAAACATAGAAACTGTAAAACAGTAGGAATAAGCACCAACGAACTGGAATAATATTACTGTGACAGTAGTAAAAGAAGTTATTGAATACAAAAAAACACTATAATGCATCCATAACTTCTCTTTTCAGACGGGTGCATTCTGTCCCAGAAATCATTGCATATTTTATCCTGTTCAGTGGTTTTATCATCCTGGAATTACTGTGTGGACACATGGGCTAACACATGCAAAAGCCCACTACAGCCACTGTGCACATTTTTAAAAAAAGGCAGGATATCTGGAGCACACAAATTATTTTTAAGCCTAAACATGTTGAAATTTGTGGGTCTGGTAAAAATGTAAAACTGGTCAAATAATAATAACAATAACAGTAAGGACAACAATGAGCAGCATGTCCATAGCAGTGTGGCGCATCTGTGAAATAATGTGGAGGAACATTTGAAAAACCTGACAAATATAAATCAGTTAAAAAACACGTTTAAAGTACAGAAAATGAAAAATAACAGCTGTGTATAAGGACATTTTATTTTTATGTTTTTCCTTGTAAATAGGATGACTTTCCTGTTTATTTGTTTTTAAATTTCTCACCTATATACTCATATACTGAAATAAACATTACATTCATTTACATTCACCTACAATACCTAAACTGAGCGCTAAATCAGATAAAGTCTGAAAAATCAGACATAAATCCCGAGTGAAGGCCAGCAGGAGAACACACAATAACTACTAAAAAGGTTTTTTTGCTTTCCAATTATGGTGGACAAGAGTGAGGCCTTCAAATGTATTAAAAGTCTAAATGTTTGGCAGATTCATGAGCTAAAGTGAAAGATTTGCGCTTTGATGATTCTGAAGTTAGTGTGACTCGGGGAAATGTTGGTCTGTGTCCATAAGGGAGAATAAATCATTATGCGGATCAATTATTAAATAATTTACTAACGTGACCTTAGAAGAGATCGGCCTAACGTATAATAGTATGAACTGATTTAATCTTAAGTGCAATGCTTTTTGTGCTGCAGCATCATCATTACTTTCAGATGAATCTTAAAGGAAAGATCAGAGTTCGTGCACTAAAATATGATATTAAAGAGTCTTATATCTCTATAAGGTATTCTCTGTGCTGATAACACACACCACACTTGGGCAGCCAGTTTCTGAGTCATAAGGTTTTGTTTTGATTTGTTTTTTGTTTTGTTTGTTTGTTTGTTTGGGGTTTTTTTTGGGGGGGGGCTGTGGTGTTGGTCTATCTATGTAGACACAACACAGTCCTGGATGTCTTTTATATGCTTGAGTGATTCATAGGTGAGTGTTAAATATCTTAACAAACACACAAAAACATTGATCTGAGCGATTGAAATGAGACATAAGAACAGGAAAGAAAACGTTTTGATCCATTTCCCAGACCAGACCCAGCACTGCTGCTCCCGACCAGATAGAAAATAAATTACAAGAAAATCTGGCTTCATGAAATTAGGAAGTAAATTATCACAGATTGAGGGGTGGCTGAAGACTTTTGCACAGTACAGTCCTTTATTGTAGATTTTCACTGTGAACTCAAGACATCTAATGTGAGTCCCTCAGTGTTACTGAAATACGTTATCAAACCTGCTGTAATATCCCTGTAATTTTTCTCCTGGCAGATTAGTGCTCTTTACACAAGCCAGCACACAGAGTGACATCCTGCCTGCCCTCTCGTACAGTGCTTCTTCTGAACACAGCACACCAGACAAGTATAGTGCTTTTCATGTTTGCACTGGGTGACAGGTAAAATATTCATGAGTGTTTTAACCTCTGACTGACCCCAGTGCAGCATTACAAGCAAAGAGATCCCAGGGAGGCAGCTAGACACTGACAAATATATACGATATACTGTAGTAATAGCAGGAGAGAGTGATTATAAAGTGTGACATGCCCTTTGGTTTTGGAGAATTAGGGATGAATACATAAAATATGTTGGAGTCTGATTTATGCATGAAGCAGAAAACTAAGGTGATCACAAAACTGTGTGTTTGAGCAGCTGATGTGATGAAAGCTTAAGATTTCATCTCCTTCTTCGGTGTGTGGGGGTGTGCTCAGGGTGTGTTCTCTAACATGGCCAGAGGAGGGTTGCTGTTGAGCGGCTCTATTGATGAAAGCTTGTTAAATCTATTCATTATATTTGCAATGTGACCGAATAGCTTGATTTCAGTGGCTGACACCAGAGATCCAGCACTGTCTCCTGTTCATGCCAGAACACCATGCAGTCAGCGTCAGCTACAACACACATAGATTGTGTGTTCGTGATCGTTTGCGTGCATCCTAGATTTTATCTGCACTTGTCTACTCTATATGTTCCAGCCAAGTGCAGCTGTCACTGCATTTAGTGCCTATTTGTTTTTCCTTTTCATTTTCTTGTCAGTATCTCTCATGTTTTCCTTCTGGATTTACTGTCCTAGTGACAGGTCATAATTTATCTGCTACTTACGTGATTGAGTAAGTAGCAGATAAACACTGCAAGGTGAATGAAGTGTCAGGGATGAAAGGGGTTTCCTAACAGCTTAACTATGGCCTCTGACACATTGTTTAAGGAAAATAAACCAAACAGTGTCTTCATTGTCACTTTTTTTCCTTTCATTGTTTTGGTGCTCTGTTGTCTTTCCCTTACATATTGCAGTCTAATTACATGGTAAATGGACTGGTACTTGTATTGCTCTTTTCTGCTGTATTTAAATATTTATTGCACGTTTTGTAATGGAACAATAAGCCATATCTAACTTTTCAAGTCAAAATCAAAGCCGTATTTCAGTCTAAGCTTAATAAATGGTTGAACAGGTGTTCATTCAGATAATGTTTCTGAAACCATCCCCGTGTTTCTCTCTGTAAGACTCACCTAAATTGCAACTCACCTGCCACCATTACAAAGGATCCAGTGGCTAACAGTCCTGTTAAGCTGTCTTTCCCAGAGGCATTGTAGTGCATAACACATCACTAGAACTGCGGTTCACTGTCAAGAAGGCTAATTTTACCACTTTTATGTGGAAAGCAAAGGCTGAACTGGGCTCTTGTACTGGAGTGTTATGGTTAAAGAGGCCCCTTGAACTTTTCACACACTTGCAATCAAATCCTCCTCAACTGTCTGTAATCAGTCCGAATAGACGGGTATGCTGAGACTGAAGAAATTCCATGTCCCGCACAAGTTCACTGAGAAACACAACTCAGAAAGCTAAACTTTGGAATAACTGCAATGGAGTTTTTTTCTTCTTTTTTTGTATGAAGTGGAACTGCAAGGCTCTGCCACAACAGACAACCATATGCAAATGTGTCAGACCTAAGGGCCTACTGGTTTGTGCATCTGTGTGTATATGGGATGTGTCTGGGGCTGAGACTAGTTTGGAAGCAGACCACTGACGCATGGCCAAACCTCGGCCACTGTCTCTTTCATCTCTCTCTCTCTCACACACACACACACACACACACACACACACACACACACACACACACACACACACACACACACACACAGGTCTCTGACACATCCCTCAGGCCGATCAGTCCACTGTACAGGCTCTCCAGTGAGCCATGGCTTTTACATATATTAAAATGAGCCTTGGGTACAGAGCTGCCCCTGAAGACCCACTACTTTGAGCCCACATTGCACACACACACTGACACAGATGCACTAAGAACACACAGTGTACATACACACACACAGTGGTGTCCATTGTGTGTGAAGACAGGAGTGCAGAGAAGGCAGCAGACCATAGCTGAGGAAACACTGGTCTCTTCTTTTTCTTTTCCATTTTAACTAAAATTTTACTTTAGTTACCTCTGGGAACTCACAGAAAAGAATCTGGACTTTCTCTGGGATCCACAGAAAACATTCTTACTGTACCTGTATGAGCAAACAGCTATAACTGTGAAAACTGAATGCTGGATGCAATGAACTTTAAAGAATGCAAAATTATTTAAGTGAATGTTATAAAATACCAATTTAAGCACAACATGAAACTTTTTAATATATGTGAAGTATTTATTTTTAACAGAAAAAAGTTGGATTCATGGATGGATCCATGTTCAAACTTCAGAACAATAGTGGTGAAGTGCTTTTAGACCTGGCCAGAGTTACATGGCCTCAGCTCATATGGTTCAAACACAGTCTAGTGTTAACTTTTCAAAAGCAGCAAAATTCATTCATTCAAATTGTGAAAAACAAAAACTAAAAGGAATAATCATTCTGGTCTTACTGGGACATGTAAGCGCCAGTGTGGTTAGAATGCTGTTACATGTCATGAACAATACCGTAACATAATTAAGTTTTTTTTAAATTTAATAGAAGAAATGGCAAGCAATGAAACAGTAACTATAGTGGTCCAGCCACAGACACAACTGGGTCCAAGGAAGAAACACAAAGTTAAACAACAAAGTGTGTGCTGTGCTGTGCAGTGAGGAGTGCTTTGGAGCTCTACACTGGAGAAACCAAAAAGTTACTCCATCAATGCACAGTACAGAAGAGCCACCTCCACAGAACAAGGCACAGCTGCATCTGAAGGATAAAGGTCGCCAGTGTTCACAGTGTGGACTGAGGAGACAGATGGTTTGAAAGAGGAGTAAAAGAGGCCATCTATGTCCACTGTCAAGGACCATCAGTCCTAGGGGGCTGCTTACAACACCAACTGTCTGCCAACTACAATGCAGACTTCCCAGATGACTCGATTACATGTCGCATTAGGTGACCTCAGTAGGTCACATGACAGGGTAAGGCAAAGAGTCACCATAAACCTTTGGAGGGTAAATGGACTGGTGCTTATAAAGACCTTTTCTAGTCTACCTGAGGACTCAAAGCACTTTATGCAACTTGCCTCAGTCATACAAGCAGTCTAACGTTCACACACATTCATACTTCCACCCACTGCAATGATCCACACTTTCTTTTTCTCACACCTTGCCTCATATGATTAATAGTGGGTCAACAACCGTTTTAACAGACAACTCCTTCTAGGGTTTAAATTCCTGCTACTCTCCAGCATTTGGTTTAAGAAGTGAAAGCCTGGACTTCCTTTCACATCTCATCTGTCAGGCTTCTTATTTCCAGTGTCCTTAGACTAGTTTACATTGATTCATTTCAGAGTCAAAATGACTCTTTGGTGGTATAAATAGTTGTAACCTTTTTTTTACATTGCACCTTAAAAGCTCACAGGAACCGCTGTTTGCTTTGGAGTGGTATCTACATTCTACACGTGACAGAAGACTGCTACTCATGCAATCTGAAATTTGATCTTGTTGTTAACTGACTAATTATTTCTACTTGGCATCATAATCCCAGTCCTACATTATTGTAAGAACTAGCCTCAACATAATCACGAATGTGTATATATATCATTTCTGGTCTTTTCAGACTATTTTTAAAATCACTCTTAAGCTTGGGATGCTCTAATTCTCCTTCCCAGGTAATTTATACAGGCTGTCTAGTTTAACTACGTCCTCTTCCTTTTTGTCTACCTCAAGAAGGGACGAGGTTTGTCTGAAGAGCAATCACCCTTGAGCTTATAGCAATCCACTGCCTATTTCAAGCAGGTAAAGCATCATGTTAGGCTCTTCCTCTAATGCAGAACTGAAAAGGTTGAACTGTCCAGAAAGCCAGTAATATATAGGCAGCAAACTTTTCTGCAATTTAGACCAGTATTTATTTTTATGCCCCCCCAAAAGGAAGTATCTTGGACTTGATCACTGATTTTAAATACATTCATAAAAGAGATTATGCTAATATAGTCCATTATAATTAGCAGCAGGATAAAAATAAACAGAATAATAATATAAAATAAATATAAAATAAAAATATCTGAATGTATTTGATTTGGAAAACATGGTTAAAGATTATTCACGATCTTTCTTTTTGAAGGGCATGCTCTTCAGCACTATGGCTATGAACCTAATAAGGAAATAATGATGCAAGTTTCCTTGTGACTATGTTTCTAAATTTGCATGTGAATTTTTTTTAATACACACAGTATCTGTTGGCTGCAATGTATCCAGTTTTTAGAAAGGTAGTGCGATCCAGAATATAACCTCAGAATATGTCTTCTTGAAGACAGATGAAAAAAACGAGTGGATGTGAAATTAAAGCTGCAGTGAGGGTGACACTTTGTGGAAACTGAAAACAAACAAAAAACAGCAAGACATATAATATTTTAACTTTATTGATGTCCCCATAGAAACTGCTTAAGCTACACTCTTATTTGTTCCTGGAGGTATGCTTCTTCTTCTTCTTTCTTACTTTCTAATAAATGCTACTGGGTTTTTTTTCTCAGCCATTTAGCTGTCTGTCTAACTTTAACTCCTCTTTCAATTCAGGTCACTGTTTTTATGCATTCTCACGTGTTATCTCATCTTAGCGATAACACCAACAGTGGCAAATGAAACAGCTGTTGAGGATCTAGAGAGCAGAATAACATGTGGGTGAAAGCTTTGTGACTATGCTACTTCCTGGCATCTACAGCATGTTAGCAACTGCACAATAGCTATATAGCAAGGTTAATTTTTAGCACATACAAATTGTTAAGTAGCATACAGTCTATTCATGCCTGCACAGCTGTGAGAGGGCACACACAAGCACAAATCAAGCACAAATTACAGATTGCAGGAATAATCAGAATTCTCCTAGCAACAAGACCGTGTGCCACTGTGCTTGACTCAAATCCCATGATGGCAGCTGCCTGTTTCTTTATTTATTTAAAACCACAGACTAAGTAAAGACCAAGAGTTAGCTTGAGGCTTATTTTTCACTCCTTTGCACTCTGCAGCAACTTTGACAAATCTTTACTGTTAGACTTTCAGGAGTCCAGTCCTGAAAGAAGATTTTCAGGAGTGCAATGCATCCTCAGAGTACAAGTAAACTGGCCCTGGGCTAAGATCAATGTTGAATCCTTTCAGATGATGTGAAATCTTAGTGTAAGCAAAGGCAAGAACCTTGGACTCCTATCAGCCGTGGGCTAAGAATAGGGCCAAAGAGTTTAAAACAACATTACACCAGTGTAAACATCAGCTATGAAACAGCTACACAGGGAGTGGAGAATTTTTCAGTACACTGTCTTGGAACAAATCAATACTGAAAATGGACAAAATAAAGTGAGCACAACACCATATGCTTTAAAGTATGTATTTAGTAATTATTTGATTTTAAATGCTGTGTGAGATTAAAGAAAGATGTAAATTAAAAATTATTATGTATAGCATATTTGTCTGACCAAACTAGCAGCAACACAGGTAAAGCTGAGGACAAGTTATCGCTGTAAGAATGGTTCAGTGTTATGTCACACAGTAGTGTGACAAAAAGATGGATGAAAATTAGGTGCCAAAAACAAGTGGTGGCTTGAAAAAGATAGACACTCCTCACTCAACCTCTGTGCCGCTGTGAATACAGCAAGGGACTAAAAAAGTGTCTCTGCTGTGACCTGGGAGAAACTGACAGCACGCCTGTGTGTCAGGAGAACAAAACAGAGTAACGGAGGGACTTTTTGTGTGACAGAGTGACAGCGACAGGGAAGTAGCAACATCCCCAGCGATTGTGGTTTCTTGTCTGGGTACATATTCAGTCCTGACAGACGCTGAGGGCTGAAAAAGGATTTACTGGACTGTAGATTTACAGACAGTATGTTGCACATTATATTTTTGAAATGTGTCTGTGCTTTTGAGCCTACTATTGTACAGAGCTTGCAAATCATAGCAATATAATCAATAATAATTGTTGCATTGGTTCATGAAGCTAAGAAATGAAATTAACACAGCAACCTCTTCAATCTGATTTTTTTTTTAAACATTTTGACTTCATGCCGCCCATCAGTTTACTTCTTGTTGGATTGAAATACTAAATTCATGCTACATCATAAATCTCCACAGTTTATGACACTGTTGAGTCTATCTATGAAGCATAACTCATAAGGATACACTATATTTTTTTCTTAGACGGGACGTGCTTACAAGTATCACTGTGTTTATGGAAAAGAACTAAAAAGATGAAATCAATCATTATATTTATCATTACACTAAAGTAACATTCACTGCCCTCACTGGTCAAACTTTAAAAAGAAACAAATCAAACAAGGTTCCATACAAGAAAGAATGACAAATGGAAAATTCTGTATATGTTATTGCATTTAGCTTCTCATCATTCTTCTAAAGGCTAGCATTAAATCAAGATATGTCTGAATGTTCACTTTGCTTCAGGGCTTTTTTTACGCTACCTATTTTCAAAATCTTGTGTTGCCTCAACAAGGTGCTGGAAAGATTCCTCCATTTTTTGGTCCATTTTGACAACGTAGCATTACAAATGAACAAATGAACCATACTTCTTTGATGCAAATCTCCTGACCCACTATATCCCAAAGGTGCTCTATTGGACTGAGATCTGGTCAATGGAGGCCATTTGAGTACACTGAACTCACTACTAAAGAAAGCACTTTGAAATGATTTGAGTTTTGCGGCATGGCACATCAGAAGATGAGTACACTGTGGTCATAAAGGGACGGACATGGTCAGCAATAATACTTAGGCAGGATGTGGGATTTAAATGATGCTCAATTGGAACTAAAGGGCCCAAAGTGTGCCAAGAAAATATCCCCTGCACCACTGCATCCCTAACAGCAGACTGAATTGTTGATACAGGCAGGATGAAGGCATGATTTCATGTTGTCAGATTTTTCAGTTCAATTTAATTCAGTTTTATTTATACAGCGCCAAATCACAACAACAGTTGCCTCAAGGTGCTTTATATTGTAAGGTAGACCCTACAATAATACATACAGAGAAAAACCCAACAATCATATGACCCCTATGAGCACTTTGGTGACAGTGGAAAGGAAAAACTCTATTTTAACAGGAAGAAACCTCCGGCAGCACCAGGCTCAGGGAGGGGCGGCCACAAGCGGTTGGGGAGAGAGAAGGAAGACAGGACAAAAGACATGGAAGAGAGCCAGAGATTAATTAATTACAAGTATGATTCAATGCAGAGAGGTCTATTAAAACATGGTGACTGAAGACGAAATGCCCAGTGCATCATGGGAATCCCCCAGCAGCCTACACCTATTGCAGCATAACTAAGGGAGGATTCAGGGTCAGTTTGAAGCCTCTTCTTTTCTTTTTTTTGGAACTGAAGTCTTTATTTGTTTTCAAAATTTAGCAAAACAAAAAAGACAGCTTCCAATCCCATGGTTAATTCATATTTGCATTTTGGGTCCATTGTCAATAGTTACCAAATATCAATACACACACACAAAAAAAGGGACAGTAAAATCAAATTCTTAGGTTATTCTGTTATTAAGTGCCTAAACAAACATACAACACAGCAAAAATAACATTAAACAAAAGATAATTGCACTGCCAAAATAAAATCCATCAATCTCAGCCAAAAACACATGATTTGTCAAAACCCTTCATATCATCATTAATTTTTCATATGACACCATTTTCAGTGTATTTTCTTCCCAGCTATTATTTTCTGGAGGAGAGTGTTCCTTCCACACACTGAGAATCACTCAAGCCTCTGCAATCACCCCCACCTTTATAACCACAAAATCATATTTTGAAACCCCAGGTAACACAGACCGATCCCCTAATAAGCACAGTCTTGGTGGCAAGGGTATTATCAAACCAATCCACCTTCCTATTCTGTCCAATACTTTTTGCCAAAAGGGATAAACTTTCCCACATTCCGAAATAACATGCATAAATGTCCCTGAATCTGAGCTACATTTCCAGCACATATTGTTGGAAATTATTCCCATTCTGTAAAGTTTACAAAAAGTGAAGTACCATCTGTGTATTAACTTGTACTGAGGAAATTTACCCCTGGCTTCTCTTTTATACTCATTGGAGAATGACAAAATTCTGCACCAATCTTCTTTACAAATTACACAACTCAAATCTCTCTGCCATATATTCCTCAAGTTTTCTAAGCCTGATCTTGAAAGTAGAGATAGTGTCTGTCTCCTGAATCCAAACTGGAAGCTGGTTCCACAGAAGAGGGGCCTGAAAACTGAAGGCTCTGCCTCCCATTCTACTTTTA